>NC_085140.1:246460089-246760089 GCF_024139115.2 Armigeres subalbatus | reverse complement strand
GATATGATCGAGGAATGAAGTGTTGTATATAAATTCCGCTGTGACGTTTTTTTCAGTAACAGGCTTGGCACTTATAAGGCAACCGCTCGTTCCTGCTCTATACGCCATGGGTTTAATTCCAGATCGTTTCCATCTCCATTCCATAGGTACCTTTATCTTGCCTATTCTAGCAGTCACTGTTAGAAGTGAATCAAAGCTATTTCTGCATTCGTTTTTTCATTTCTATACCATTGGCAACACGTTAATTAAAACGACTCTCTGGTAAGTGATAGAAGCATTGCTATCAATTATTTTTCATTGTAAATTCTTATTTGAAAAATAAACGAGCTCATTATATAATTTTGATCTAAATTGTGATTAATATTTCAAAGATTTTTCAAGCAAAATATTTTTCTTGAAAAAACATTAAAGCGTTCTTCAGAAAAATAACAACAACTACCGAAAACAGGAAGTTAAAGATGACAGATGTTTTCATATCATAAAGCACTTCTATTCAATACCCTAGCAGCACACATATTCCATATAGGTTACTGCAACTCATGTGTGACCAGATTTGGTCGCAATCAAGTTGCTGCAACCAGATTTGCCTGATTTGTGCTACTCGGGTATGAGCTCAAGGCATTCGTATTCCGTTGTTATGAACTCAAAATAACCCCTTATCAAGTTAAAAAAATAACATGCTTTAGGAACTTGAGATAGCATTGATTTAAGAAAAATTAAATGATTTCAAAACGTTCATAGGGGGAAAGACGGCTTTGGCAGGTTTTGTTCTATTATTGTCAGAGGGGTTTTTGTCGACCAAATTTTATGAAATTTGGCCACAATATTCTTTAATATGCAAACTATGTTTAGGCCAAATTTGAGCATTACCAGTCATAAAAAACCCCCTGACAATAATAGAACAAAACCTGCCAAAGCCGTCATTCCCCCTACTTAAAATCGGAATCATTATTCAAAAACGAGACAGCTCAAGAAATATTTTTGTCAGATTTCTCTGAGAATTTCAAAGCGGATTTTAAAATGGGAAAGCATTTTATAAGAAATGGAGTATTGCTAATGGTTTTACAGTCCACCATGTGTTCGAAAAAAGTTCTTAACTTCAGATATACTTCTAAGATTCCAGTATAATATCCTAGCTTTAGAATGTATTTTGATATTTTGGAAATTCTGTAATACTGATATAATTGTCTAAAATTAAGTGTATTTTCTTGAATAGAAACAATTTAGAAGTTTTAACTAAGAAACATATAACACTGAACAGATTTCAGAGCTAATGTATTTGTATTTCGAGAAGAAAGCTGGGATACGTGAAAGGATCTTAGAAGCAATATGGTTATAGGGTTATGATTTCTTCAATATTTGAACTGAAAAAAATATTCCTGAAATTTCTGAAATCTTTGGCACTTGAGATTAGTTTTTATTTATTTACAGTTGTCTGAAAATCTCCTATGTAAATATGTACATTATGTGGAAAATTTTGATTTGAAAAGTGTATTGGAGGTAACCACTTTTCTTCGATGGGAATCAAACTCATAACCCTTAATACTGAGGGCAAAATCTTCCAGAAAATCTAAAAAAAAACTTTTTAAAAGATTGATAAATTTATGTAAACATAATTCTTGAGTAAGGACGTGATTTCTAAAACCTATGATTGTCAAGGAATTTCTGTGTTATTAAAGGGTGTACGGAATCAAATTGCACCACTTTCAAAAGTCGATAACATTTCACCTACTGGGCTGATTACAACGAAATTTTGAGAAAGACGGCTTCAGCATGTGTTATTCACACTACGTGAATTTCATTAAGAAACTTCCAATAGTTTCGAAAATACAGCCGAAGGAACAGGACGTGTGAAAATAAATCTTGCGCATTCACCTCCATATTCCACATCTTATAAAAAGATGTTAGTAATCCAATTTTTTGCCTTTGACCCCGATATCACCAGAATTGCGGCAGATTGAAAGATACTGGTCTGGAATGAAAACACGAGCTTCGGAAGCCTCCAAAATTTACAATGATATGGAAATGCTAATATCATCTTCCAAGCTTTAAGTGATGAACTTTGTCAAACTTAAAAATCACTTTAATAAAGTCCAAAAAAAAAAAAAAAGTCTTCCAAGCTTGGACGTACATGTTCATGATAGAATTAGAGGCGAAAGTATAGAATTAATAGTTCCGTTAACGGAACGGAACTAACGGAACTATCAATTCTATACTTTCGCCTCTAATTCTATCATGAACATGTACGTCCAAGCTTGGAAGATGATATTAGCATTTCCATATCATTGTAAATCGTTTAACTTCACGTAGAAGTAACACACACGAAATCATTAATTTAGCCTACAAAATTGATTATTACGGAACATAAAATGTTAATTTGGCCTTTCGCGTCAACATTTCGTATTGGTTTCTAACTCCAACGTTAACATTTTCGTTTAACCGACTAATACAGGTAAACTTTTCAAAAAACTTTTTGTTTTGTCGCTTCTATAGTAAACAACCAAAATCAAAAAAATAAGAAAAGCGCTGAAATCTAATTTTGGACTGATATTTGTCAGATTTTGAGAGAGCATCAATCTCATTGTTCAGACCGGTTCACACTGCAGCAATTTTTGATTTTTGTTTTCGATTTTTGTAATAGTTAGAGGCTTCAAAAAATATGGGTTCTTTGGGAAAGTTGACTTCAATTAAGTTAAATAATCGACTGCGACAATAAAATTAGTTATTTTTTTTTGTTGGGATAGATTGCAGGATGAAAAATGTTAGTCAGGGACATGTACAAAATATAAAAATATAAAATATAATTGATATAAGAGATAAAAGAACAGGCAACAATACAAAAAATTTGCACCAAAATATCATTTAAATATCAAGATATGCTATGGATAAGAACAAACTAATGGCACATGATATTGATTACTTCTTACAAATAGCATAACTTGATCTCCTTATGATATTTCAGTGCAAAATATTGATATTATCCTCTGATCTTTTATCTCTTATATCAATCATGTCCATATCTCATTTTGCTATCTAATCAACATTTGATATTATTGAGCTATTTTCATCTACTCGAGAAGTGGTGCACTTTGATTCCGTACACCCTTTATGCTGGAAACGAAGAAATTATCCAACTGCTGAGAAACCACGAAAAAATTGGGATTTCTGAGCTCCTTATAAAAATGTACATCCTAATAAAAAAAAACACTATAACAATTTGATAACAAAACTCATTCAAACAGCATTTCATGAATCCTAGAATTTAAATAAAATGTAAACAATTATCAGAAAAATTGTTTTTAAAAACAGACAAGAAGTTAATTAGTTGATTATAGATTTTATTTAGTCACAGATTCTCTGTGATTTCCTTACGATCAGTATACTTCAAATAATGAAGTATCAAAAACAAAACACAATTACCCTGTTGATTGGTTTTATCATTTTCCGATTGTAAAAAGAAATGCATATCAAACTGACAATTCCGAGCAAGGCCGGGTACATACAGCTAGTTTAACATAACTGTAAAAATATGTTCAAAACGAGTTTTCAAACATTGTAATCATTATTATTATAATAATCTTTATTAGAGAGGTTTTTAGCCCAAGGCTAGTTCACCTCCGCCATTGTAATCATCATAAATATAATAGCTCTGTCCGGTGACTAGCCAACCAGACGAAGCACGCGGGGAAATTCTTACAAAAAATAAAATATTTGACACTTCAATTTATTCTTTTTTAGGTGCAAAGAACAAATCAACAACCAGACATTAGATTAGATGAAAAAATCACAGACAACAGACGTT
Source organism: Armigeres subalbatus (assembly GCF_024139115.2). Lineage (NCBI taxonomy): Eukaryota > Metazoa > Arthropoda > Insecta > Diptera > Culicidae > Armigeres > Armigeres subalbatus. The sequence goes on along the minus strand of NC_085140.1, from coordinate 246,756,287 downwards.
AAAAAATTTTAATGCAGAAAAGAATCTAAACACTTCGTCGTGCGGGGCTTCTTTTGAATTCAGGGGCTACTTTGGATTTTGGATTTTCTGAAATAATTTAGCGAAAAAAATACCAAATTTAAAACAGAAAGCTAGCATCCAACTAACAACCAGATACCCGAATGGTAATAATGGCGATTTGATAGTAATGTACGTTACAATTGTTGTTTCAAAATGTCCAAAGTTGCCCCCAATTTGTCAAAAGAAGCCCCGCACGACGGTAGTTAATTAATATTCCGCTTGAACAATCGCCGGAAAGTAGCCAATTTCCTATGTTAAGTAAGCATTTTCAATGTTGCAAGTTATCCCATACGGGTAGTCAGGAGAGTTTATTACATTTTTGTAGTTTTTTTTTGATCAGTTCATACAACTTTCAATATGCAGCTTTGTGCATTAAAACTTATTCTTTCGATACAAAGTGGAAGTTTTGAGTTTTGAGTAGGGGAAAAGTGGTAAAATGAACACGTTAAGGACTTGCGTTGAATTAAGTCTTAAAACGAGGATAATTTGCTAGTTTTACGACAGAGTTCAACAATTTTTTTCACTAATATATATTGTTTTAGACAGTTTTTCTTTAAAATGAAAAACATTCAAAATTCGCATTTTCAAGATAGTACAGGTAAAATGAACATCACTTTAAAAGCTCTTTTGAAACAAATAACAAATTTTATGGAATGGCAATTATTTTTAAAGTAAATTTTGCTATCCAAAGTTTTACCATGGTTATATTATACACTACAAAAAAATCAATAATTTTCTACATGTGGAACGACACATAAAATAACTAGAAAGCCTTCTGTATACATTCTATGAGCACTTTATAAATTACAAAACAGTACAGATACATTGAATAATCATAACTTATCCCGAACACTTGCGTCCTTCTTAAAAAATATATGTGAAGACTAATGGTTAAAAACCATAACATCTCACACATAAATTTGAAAATGTTCAAACATGCGATTGATATTGATACGATCCATGAGAAGTGTCAGCAGAAAAAGAAAAAATGGAGACGAAACGCGTGCTGAATCATTCGGAGCATCGAGCAATTGGATTTGTGAAGGTTTGTCTGTTAATTTATATTTGTTTTTATATTTCAGTTGAATGGTTCTTTTCTTTATGAATTTAGATGCGGCGTAAAAGCTAAATGGACCAAGAAATCTCCTCGGGATGATCGGTTCGTAATACTGGGGCTTTTAGGAATCACGACGCAAAGAAAATGGAGGGCACCGAACAGTTAGCTCAAATAGTACATCTGTTTGGATGCCGATGTCTACCTTCCCGAACCGTAGGTTGAGCAGGTTTAGTCCGAGGACAATTCCGCAAAAATTGAGGCGAAACACCGTATAGAAAGTGACTATCAAGTTGAATCCGCTAGTTTTTCTCCATTTCGTCTTCGAGGCCTTTTTCAAAACGTAAACAAGTGACATTCTCTTTGATTTTGGCAAGGGCAGCGCTATAATGAACAACACGTCAATAATCAGCCCCGAGACGGATGCCACTCAACCACAAAGAGAGCTTAATGATTTTCCCCACAATCCGAGATTTGTCAACTTTATGTGCATACAACTGGACGTTATTCATATAGTGATACTTCCGTTTTTCCTCGTCCGGATCGTTACTGCAATCAGCAGGAAGAAAAGGATCTTCATCTCGCGAGCATTCAACGCGTAGTGATCTGTCTGGGTGTACATATATGTCCATAAATCATGGGCGCTCGCTCCGCCACGATGTATAACATGCACATCAGAATATTGACCCACTAGTAGGGCTTCACCAGCAGGACCAAATCCATCATGAATGAAAATACAATGTGAACAACTAGACAGAGTCGCAGGAAGCGGTACAGATCATCGCTGAAAATTGACCAGTGTGCGGTTACTATTAGCTGTGGTCGACGTAAGTTTCGCATTTTTGAGTACTTTGTATACTCTCGCACTCTTTCTGTGGAACAGCAGTTAAAGTTGCATACTGTTATCAGTGCTGATAGACCACAACCACAAATGTTCAATACTGCATATGTCCTCATCAGTTTTGTAATACGGTGTAATAAATAAAAAGTTTGTTTGTGTTTTCTTTAAAATCTTTTTTCTATGATTTGAAAACATCTCATAAACTGAATCATTTGTATGTAAAATATTTCATAATATCTATTAAACAATTCCATTTGAATTTATCAGCTAGTATAATTAATCACATCAGAAATCATGAATAAATTATATGTGTCATCACTTATACATTTTTCATAAGGCCCACACATAAAGAGCATTAGAATTAAGCTATTGCAAAAATCTATATCGCTCACACATAAACTATATATAGATTTTTTGCTCAGTGTACAGTTTGTTTCTTGTACTTCCACTCCACAATTCTACAACCTTTATCACAAATTTGTGTAAGTATGATCCACGTGCATACATGCTATGGGAATAGTCACTCTTCCCAAAACGCAAACCTAAAAAAATTACCCCTGCAGCATATTTGTGAAGGTTGTCCCATTCGCCTTTGTAGGTTGAACCTATGTTTTAGTAACCGACTCCCTGGGCATAGTGTATCCATTGTACTTGCTGAGGTAATGCTAATAGAATACTGAGTTTAAAAGCAGTCCAAGTTCCAGTTGGAATGTAGAGCCATAGAAGAAGAAGAAGTTTTAGTGAATTTATTAAGAATTAAAGCTTACGGCAAAATGGATGAAAATAATATCAGAACCAATTTTTACGGCCTCGTTTGATATTTTTTATAGCTATCTTTCGGTCTTTAAACCCACATATTGGCTATGTGATGAACTATAAGTGTAAAAAATCACAATAAAAGTAAAAAAACACACTATTGACCAGGTACCTTTTATTTCAAGGAATATCTGTACATGGTTGACATATGCCTAAACAGTGTCTTAATCGAAATATAGCCAACTGTTCACTGTTCGTTTTACCACCTCTTCCCTTACTAATCATCTAAATTAGGCAAGGCACGATTTTCAGCCTTAATTTTTATGCTCAAATTCTTTAAAGTTCTTACTTACTTTTTAAGCATGTAGCATAAAAACGATATGGAATTATATTCTATCATGAACGTGGAAACTTGCTATCGCATATTAAAGTTTGATAGCCTTGATGTCCAGATTGAAAAAAAATAGTGCATAGCCTTGAAAAATGCATCTGAACGGCATCAAGTCAAAGTGTTGCAAATGACCCTTTTTGACGGTATACAAATTCGGAAGATTTTAATATAACCATTGAATCGAAATCTCACAATTTTGTATTATTTCAATACAGTATCTGTATAATAAAGCTTACATTGTCTGTATTAAAATCTTTCAGAATTCTATATGCTAAGATTTTGTACAATAATTGCCAATAACTGATTATGCCTTCTGATTTTTCTGAGTGTTGTGGTATAAGAGCCTTATTAAGAAGTGCACGAGGAGGTCAAGTGGTGATGAGCTAAATGGTAAGCTCACAGCTCAATAGTCACTCCCTGAAGTACCGCTTGATTGCGAGTCGGGAGAAATTCGGTCAGTGTAGAGTAAGTTGGATTCAAGTGAGCCAGGTGTCGTAAACCCATCTTCACTCAGGCAGGAGTATGGTTGCAGATTTCCGTTTCCCCTTTTTAAAACAGATATCTGATAAGATTACTGAATCTTCTGTTCGGTAAATAAGCGAGAACAAGCTCAAAGGCTGCTCATCGGATTTTTTTTTTCACAGACATAATCTCATATCTCATATATCTCCATACAATACTCATTTTAGGTTTTTGGTCATATCTACGAAGTCGAGATTACAGCTATAAAACCCTTACAAAATAAAGGATCTTTTAAGGACAAGCCTTTCGGAATCAAATTTTAAATCTACTCGCGTTTTCAAGAGCCATCACTCAATACGAAAGTAACGCACAACTGTCATCTTTTTATTACAAACTTTGCTGCATCGTAGCATGTGTGAAATAATAAAAATGACAGTTATGCATTGCTTCTGTATTAAGTGGTGTGACCTTGAAAACGCGAGTGAATTTTGTTTTGGATTTTGGAAGCTCGTCTTTAGCTTAGATCTTAAATCACCAACATTAAACATAAGGATATTCTCTGGCAATAACAAGTCGCATGTCACAATTACATCGCATATAATCACATGGGACATTTGATTTAAATCACATACTAAAGTGCTGTATATATCACAGGACTTCGGTTCAATACATTCATGTAATTACTCTATAACTTTCATGTTCTACGAACTAACTCGACTTCCTCATAAAACTAGTAGGAAATGACTTACAGAAAATATTTACTGCCTACTTTATTACAGGCTCTACACATAAGTAAAGATTGAAAGATCGGAATGTCTGTCACGGCTGTGGAGGGTGTTTTTGAAATCATTCATCGTGCGAAGTGGCAATCTCAATCACATTACCTATCAGAGGTCCATCAACACACATACATTGGGATTAGCTTCCATCCATAGGGCTTTGATAAGCAAAACACATTAATATGACGCAGTGGCACATCAATGAATTTGCAGATTTAGGATCGAGAGTATGTCAGTCAGGCGATGCTATTTGATAACACTCATATACAGTCACTCTCAAAATTGAGCGTACAGTATGGATTAGTTGACCACATTCGAAAATTTCAAAGGAAATTAAATGGTTAGCTCGGTTGTTTTTAATGCATTTCAATATTCATCCCTTCCTTCAATGTATCCGTACATAAAATTGTTGATATTTTTTCTCTAAAGTTCATTTATTTGAAAATAATCTCAAAATACGCCTATTAGATGTGACAAAATTGAGCGTACAGCTAATGTTTTTCTATAAAATTTCTTATTATAAACACGATTAATGTATTTTAATATTGTTTTTTCATGATTATATTTATAATAATAAACATCCGCTACTTAAACATTCAATGTTTTGAAATTAAACCATGTTTTGGTCAAAATGGCGAACAAGTGAGAGGTAAGAACATTGCTATTTAACAATTCAATGCCTGTGGGCAAAATAGATGCTTTTAGATATGGATTTCACCGGCATCGTGTCTTATATATGATAGATAATCGAAATCGAGCGAGACATACGATAAATTTGGGAAAATTCAGTCGGTAAATGATGAAAACAGATATATACATACAAAGAAAACGACAAATTTTGGGAATGGCATATTTCAAATTGAGTATAACTTTATTTAAAAGTCGATTTATTGGTAGCTTATAAGCTCAGGACACTCATTAATAATAATATTAATAAAAGAGCAGCACACGGATACATTATAAGATGTCATTTTATATTTGAAGACTCAGTCACCGTAGGAGCAAATTTGGTTGAATCATTTAAATTCACCAAAATATCATTAAATAAGCTGCCGAACTCTTAAAAAAGTTTATTTTTACTCGCCACATGGAAATCATCCAATTGTATCCCTTATGGTAACAGACCGTGGACTTCAATCCTAATTTAATTATGAAATTACGATTTTAGGCTATCTTTTCAATATTCAATCAGAAGTGCTCTACGGGACTGAAAAGCTGTTTTTATGTTTGGTACCTTAACATGCCCCTTCTACTTTTAGAATTTGACTGTGAATGATTGGATTCAATAATATTACTCTTAATGATAGACCTGAGACAATAATCGAGCTTTAAAACAAATTTAAATTAAAAACATACTAAATTTGAATTATGTCATTCCTAACATTTGTCGTTTTCTCTGTATGTTTACATCTGTTTTCATCATTTACCGACTGAATTTTGACAAATTAATCGTATGTCTCGCTCGATTTCAGTGAATGAGGCAGATTTGTGGCCTTGTGGATATTCTTGCGGGGAAAAAAGGTCTTCGGACTACCATTCCGCGGGAGGCTGCAAAGTTTATGCATCGTTGGCCGTTGTCGTTCGATACGGTGACCGGTTTATACATTTCCTCCCTTCCTACTTGAGCGTTCATGTCACCGATGACGATTTTGACGTCCCGCAGTGGGCATCCATCGTATGTCTGCTCCAGTTACGCATAGAACGCTTCTTTCTCGTCGTCGGATCTCCCTTCGTGTGGGCAGTGCACGTTGATGATGCTATAGTTGAAGAAACGGCCTTTAATCCTCAGCTTGCACATCCTTGCGTTGATTGGATGCCACCCAATCACGCGTTGGCGCATCTTTCCCAGCACTATGAAGCCGGTTCCCAGCTCGTTGGTGGTGCCACAGCTTTGGTAGAAGGTAGCCGCTCGATGCCCGCTTTTCCACACTTTCTGTCCTGTCCAGCAGATTTCCTGCAACGCTACGACATCGAAGTTGCGGGGATGTAATTCATCGTAGATTATCCTGTCGCAACCTGCGAAGCCTAGCGACTTGCAGTTCCATGTTCCAAGTTTCCAATCGTGATCCTTTATTCGTCGCCTAGGTCGTTGCTGATTGTATCGAGTCGTATTATCTTCTATGTCGTTCGTAATAGTTGTTTTTAATTATTGGGCCTGCGCAAACCTCCTGTCTCGTCGGAAGGCCGTCGTGTCAGGGCTGTTTAGCGTCTCATCTAACACCAGGACTTGGGCTTGTGCGCTTTGAGCGGCACACGGTCGCTTTGGCGGAGCCTACTTGCGGATTCATGCAGCTTTTTATAGAGGTTTAACAGGGCCCACTGTCAAACCCCACCACATCCTAGGCAGGCGCCACAACTCGCAGATGGCCTGGGGAGGGATCGTTAAGCGCTTGGACATAGTCCCTGCTGCCCGGGTAAATTATGAATCACTGATTATAATAAAAAAAAACCCTGAATAATCTACCTAGCGATGTTGGTGCCTTTAATGACTGCAAAAAATATGAGTGAGTGCTTTTTAGCGTGTTTTGCGCAAAGAAAATAGTATTTTGGTCATAACTAGCGGTGCTCATAAAACACCCATCCTTCCTGGGCAATGACGTCTATCATTTGGTGGAATATACGCGCTTATATCCATGGTCGAGTCCCAGGTTCAATGGAAGTTTTTAAAAAAAATTTAATAATGTGATCACCTTTTCCACTAGCGCCAATGATATATAAATCATCGCCGTTGAGCTTCGGTGGCAGCTTTACACCAGCGACACACATACCCACTTCTTTTTATTAGCCTTAGTTTTCCAATTGTTGCTCTCGACAATAGTATCGGAAGATCTAAATATGTTGTCGTTAATAGATCAATAGTTTCAATAGAATTGGCAAATTTCTGGAGAGTATACGAGTAGATTCATATTAAAATCTTTAAAAAAGATCGATAGGTTAAAGCGTTATTTGCGTTCAAAATCTTGCCTAAATTGGTGAGGTTCCAAGACTTGTAAATTTTCGTTTTACACCCGAAAAGGAGCAAGCTTGAAATGAGCTGCATCAATGATGCAGTATTTTCAATCAAGTAGTACCTAATTAAAAGTTGATTACTAAATTAATGATTTCGTGTGTGTTACTTCTACGTGAAGTTAAACGATTTACAATGATATGGAAATGCTAATATCATCTTCCAAACTTGGACGTACATGTTCATGATAGAATTAGAGGCGAAAGTATAGAATTGATAGTTCCGTTAGGATACGGCAGGCATGAAGAATGTTTTTATAGAAGTCGATTTGAAAGCGAGCGGAGGGCAATATTTGTGATGGCACATATCACACGACCTTCCTTCTGCCAAGCTCCCGTATGAAGGGGGAGGGAAGAATATCAGTGTGGAAGCTGTACGTCCAAGTTTGGAAGATGATATTAGCATTTCCATATCATTGTAAAAGTTGATATTCTAATGCATCACACAGGAAATTATTTTTCATAGCATACTTTTCTGAATCCTTCGCAAAAAAGGATGCTCTTTGAAGACTGGTTCAAACTTGTCCCATGTTGTACAATGACTTTCCGTAAACTTTTTCAGAATTTTCGGAAAAGTCTCACTGCGCAATATCAAGCGTGTCGTCGCTCATAATTTTTGCTGATTGTCATGCTTGATTCGCTAGGTGCAGATTCGATTATAACGGCAAACGCCCACTTTACCGTTGCATATCTATCCCATGTTTGCTGGGATTTCCTTTCTACAAGGGACACTTATAAGTAGAACGGCTGCTTAGTGCACCTTAAAACACCATTCAACAACAAAATTCGTTTGCCTGAGGAGACATCAAAAATGCAGCTCAATGTGTGGCTAGGTGATGCATCGTGATGCCGTACCATGCAGGGAAATGCCAGTAAAATTTATGTCAGCTAACATTCACGTCATCTTGCTGCATTAGTCTGAATTGATATGTATTGAATCCTCCAATCAAATTAAAAAAAAAACTTCAAAAGGCAGTTTGCCTCACAAAAATGAATTAGTGTCATGCAATACATAAGGTGATTCCCTACAGACCTTTTTTTGTGAATTCTTTTGATTTTCATTCCAGCAACAAGGTGATGTACCGTCCTGTATCCAGAAATCACCATTGCAATAAAAAGCTGAAAATAAGTTGATAATGAATGCAGCCGACCCTCCGTTAGTCGTTGATTTATCGTTTAATATCGACTCATGGACACGGATAAAGCTACAATGAAAAACGGGTTTTCGTGATGATCCCTTCAAGCTACATCTCAATATTTCCAAGTCGATTGTCATTTCTTTATCGACTTTTGACTGCTACATCCATACTTTCGAAATCAATGAAAGGATCAAAGTGATTTAAATTTTGACTTTTTCGCTGCCCTATGCTTGAACGATTATATTTACTATTTTGATATTCCTTATAAGCTTTTAGCTAATTTGGTTCTAATTTGACTGAGCACGCGCAGATTGAAGTTCGAAAATTACCGAGTTATCAAGAAAATACTGAATCGTGGGAAATTCAATTTTACACGTAAAAGAATAACATCAATATCAATAATGAGCATTTTTGTTTCCTTCATAACTTTGCTTGTAAAAATTAGATCGCTTCGCAATAACAACTGTATTTCAGCTTAAAAAGTTATATTCTATGAAGTCCATGCATTGATAACATTTTAATAGTTTATGGGCTTCCTCACGAAACGTTATTTCACATGAGTGGCGATTTTCATAGAAATTTCCATACAAACCTCAATGACGCGTGCACAATCAAATTTCAACCAAATCAACTAAAAACCACGGCAAACGCAATGGTTACAGCATAGGGGAGCGACAAAGACAAATTTTGAATCACTCTAATATACATGCCATATTTAGGAAAAAAGCCATAAATATTTTACGTGGAAATCTATGTTCCATTGTTCAAGGCGTAGAACACCATAAATTGTCCAAATCATCAAAACTATTAAAATAAAATCATGTATTTGAACTTCATATATAAGCCCTTGACCGTTGAGACAAGACATGCCACCGGCGGTGGCTACTTGTCGCTCTACAACGACCGATAGAACTATCTCCCGCCTCTGGCAAATTTGCAGAACACTTGAGAATGGCGAGTTCGAAAACAAATATAAATCCTTGAGTCCGGAGTCCTGCTTACCTGTAGTGGACGATTGAATTTTGAACCGCTTCTCGAGTGTCGTGAGGGTAATTACGAAGTAGATGTAGGCCATTGCCTGCGTGGTTCCGAGGAATCCGTACACCATGATAAAGGAACGTGACGTCGCGAACCGCTGAAGCCATGCTGGATGCCAACACGATAATCCGCAAAGGTAGTTGGATTTCATTTTCGTCAATTCTTTTTCACGACCTGTTTCTTTCGGTTGATTACGCTTATCACTAAATCACTCTATTGGCGCCTTGCAAGGGCTTTTCCGCTTCCTTTCTTCTTGGTTCGGTCAATGAACTTGATGCAAGTCGACGACCAACACTGTGACCTTCTTCCGTCGGGATTGGGTTTCCCAAGCACAATAACTAAGTATTCCGATAACCACTATCACTAATCATTGCACTTTTCGGGCGTGAGCTTGAATTTTGTGAATCTGCTTTCGTCGAGGATCCCACGTTTCACTGCGCACACGGTGGAAATATTGTCACCTCTTATTCATAGCATCATCGTACGGTCACCTGTTCGGTCGCGCATCACACACTCAACTGATGATGATGACTGGAGAACTGCGAGGCTTCCACCCGCCTAGGCATCGATAGCAGCTCAGTCAGATTATCGACTGCCCGTCAGTCCGAATCGTCACAACAGCACAACTTCTCGACGGTTTGTCGCTCTTTTTGTTTCAACACTTTATTGGTGGCTTATTTACAGTGTTCAATGCACAGTTACCGTATTCACTTGAATAGGATTGTGTTGTTTGGTCCGTATCAGGCCAGGTGTTATCGGCTTCTTATTAGGGACTGGGCTATGTGCTGATAAATCTTACTGAATGATAATGAAATTTTAGTTCAATAAACAGGCGAGGAACGTTATATGCGTGATTAGATTGGCACGCTTGCTTTTGGGGTGTGAATAGCAATTTCTTGAATATAAGTAGGATGGCAGATAGGAAGCTAGGAAGTTTAAGTTCGGTTTGATTTATAGACATGATGTCGAGGAGCCGTGGAGACGCATGGTGCTGAGTGAAATACGTAAAGCATCGTTGCATTACTAAAAACAATGATTCGTTAATAAAATCATAACACATGAATCATTTAGGGTCAATTTCTTCACCGCCGCTTAAGCCTTAAACCAGGTTTAAACGTATGGGTAAGCACCGCTCAAGAGTTAAGCGAAGGTGAAGAAATTGGCCCTTAATCATTTAATTAGAAATCTCTCATTCACGCGTAATTTATTTACACTTAATATTTAATATTAATTATATTTAATATTAATTCAAATTAACATGAAATACGAATATCTGCCGAAATACATTCTGAAAAAAAAAATCGGATTGAAATTAAAACATTCGAGAATGGTTTGTATTTTTCCAATAATGAAAAATTTGCTAAGATGTTTAGAAACGAACGCACCTTCCCTCTGTTTACGACGTGACTTGCTTTCAAGACACGTTTCATATGGTATCATTTTGTATATGGTGGAAAATTTGTTCAATTGCATTTTTTTGCGTTACTTGCTACTTTATACCCCTTTCGATTGTAACATTCTTTAAACTCTTCTAAACAGTTTCATCATGGAGTATTGAGGATGAAGGATCAAGAAAAAAAAATATTTCAATGCGTAATATAATTTGTAGACGGTTACTGATTGGGTTTGATAAATCGGCGAGTATAGTCGTTGATGCTGAACTGATAACTCTCCAATCAAGAAGACGAAGACGACTTTGAGGGTCCAATACAACACATCGGTTCTCATTCATTTGGCTTATCAAGTCGGCATCTACATACTCATTTAGAACCACCTTTATCAGGTAACATTGTTCAGGGATTAATTACCGTGAGTAACCAATATTTGTACACTTCTGTGCATATTTAAGGGCGTTTCCGCAACTCGTGGAGAACTACTTTCTGGATAGTACTCATCCTTGTAAATTAAGAATGATCGAAACAATTTAATAGCATTACTAAAAGTACAATATTACACAGCATTCTGTTTTTACACGATTTTTTTTTCGATCGCATTTTTGATCGTGTGACTTCAAAACCTTTGCAACATGCTTCAAAAAATCCTAAATAAATCAGAGAAAATCATATGGTAATTAATATGCGTTAAACATTTAGAATGGGTGCAAAATTGAGAAAGTGTAACTCGTGTACAAACAGAATCCAGTGTAATCATGTTACTAATGAATATCCCTGTGTCGGAAGGTTGGCAGTGTTTCTAACAACTGAACTCAATAACGAAGTATTTTTCCGTCACATCACAAACAATAAATGCCAATACATATAATGAATAAATATGATTTGGTGATAGCCAATTATCGTAACCGTCGTGAAACACGTTCTAGAAAAATATCCAAAATTAATTAGTGTTGATCAAGCCAAATTATCATATGCCATTTTTGTTGTTTTGACGACTACTACATTGTTTACGTAACTGTGTTCTACGCATTGAGAATCTTCAATGATGGACAGAAAATAGTTTAAAAGAAATATGTATGGGAAATAAGTTTCCAGGAGTCGCTTTTTACGCGTCCTTTTCGAGCGAATTAACGTAGATTATAGAATGACGTGAGCTTTTTCACATTTCTTTGCCTTTCTCGTACACAAAGTATAGGGGAAGAGGTTCGGTTGTGGGCACCCTTTTATCTTGGGTCTATAACTTTGGTCCTAGTTGATCTTATGCCGCCATTTGTATAGCAATGGAAAGCTAGACGAATAAACCTACCGTGCAAACTCAAACTTCGGACGCTTAAGCACTTTCTGATATAAAATTATCCAATTTACTCACATTTTTATTCACATTGTTTAAATCACCATTGCAATCATCAAGCAAAGTATTCATCTTTGGACTACGTATTTAATATGTGCAAGATATTGCGAAGAATGTTTGCAATTTATGAAAATGTCCGGCTTCTGTTTGATTCAAACCTCGGACACCGGCGGCGTTGGATTCATATTTCGGACACAAAGATTCAAATTTCGGACACCAGATTACACAGTACCGGGAAGAATAATTGAAAACAATTCTCACTGCACAGCACAGAATGTCTTTCAATCATTTCGTTGCATTGTTTTAACATGTCTTGTTAGAATGTAACTATACTAAAACAAGCTAAAACTATAAGTCCTTAATACCCAGTTTGACGAAACATTTCGATGAAATATTTCAGAAAATTTCGCATACGTATTGAAGTGTCTGAAGTTTGAGTGCGTCCGAAATTTGATTCTTCACGGTACTACAAGCCAAAAAATTGTATTGTTTTCGTCAATTTGGGAATTTTGATATATTTACTCGCCTAAAAATAAAGAAGAAAGAATGAAAACCACCCAAAAAGAAAAGTAATAATTTGTTTATTCTAATAGCCAGGAGGCACTAAAAACTCAGATCAATCCATCTAGCAGTGATCATGCCTTTCTCGTGCATCAGGGAAAATATTGAAAACAATCACACAAGATTTTACTTTAGGTAAAATAGATTACATTTTTCCAATTTACGTTTATCGCATTAAAAAAATCCTGATTAATCACCCTAGCCGTAATGGTACCTTTCTCATTCATAGTAAATCCCATAGTCCGATCTGACCAATTTTCAATAGAAAGCAATAGGACAGGATTCCCAGTCGAATGCAACTTGTTGGATGCAAATCGATCAAAGCTTAGTTTCAAAAAGTATGTGTACGATAAAATAAAAATATAAATTAAACTCGCGACAAGCTGGAGTGTTAGAACTTTCGAGCGATCACCTTAATGCCGCTTACAAAGTGATATCCCAGATCATCTTCCGTTGTCTGTCACCATTACTGAATGAGTTTGTGAGAAGTTATCAAACCGCCTTCGTTGACGGCCGCTCGACAACGGACCAGATCTTTAATATCATTTATTCAGACTAAGGCCGAAGTGGCCTGTGCGGTATATAAGAGTCTTCTCCATTCGGCTCGGTCCATGGCTACACGTCGCCAACCACGCAGTTTACGGAGGGTCCGCAAGTCATCTTCCACCTGATCGATCCACCTTGCCCGCTGCGCACCTCGCCTTCTTGTGCCCGTCGGATCGTTGTCGAGAACCATTTTCACCGGGTTACTGTCCGACATTCTGGCTACGTGCCCGGCCCACCGCAGTCGTCCGATTTTCGCGGTGTGAACGATGGATGGTTCTCCCAACATATGATGCAACTCGTGGTTCATTCGCCTCCTCCACGCACCGTCCGCCATTTGCACCCCACCATAGATGGTACGCAGCACTTTCCTTTCGAAAACTCCAAGTGCGCGTTGGCCCGCCACAAGCATCGTCCAGGTCTCGTGTCAGTAGAGGCCTACCGGTCTAATGAGCGTTTTGTAGATTATCAGTTTGGTACAGCGGCGAACTCTATTCGATCGGAGCGTCTTGCGGAGTCCAAAGTACGTACGATTTCTAGCCACTATGCGTCTCCGAATTTCTCTGTTGGTGTAATTTTCGGCAGTCACCAGTGAGCCCAAGTACACAAATTCTTCTACCACCTCGATTTCGTCATCACCGATGCAAACTCGCGGTGGGTGGTTCACATTGTCTTCTCTTGAACCACTTCCTATCATGTACTTCGTCTTCGACGTTTTGATTCCTAGTCCGATCCGCTTAGCTTCCCTCTTCAGTCTGATTTAGGCTTCCTCCATCTTCTCAAAGTTACGTGCCATAATATCTACGTCGGCGGCGAAGCCAAATAGCTGGACGGACTTATTGAAAATTGTACCACTCGTGTTAATCCCTGCTCTTCGTATTACCCCTTCCAAAGTGATGTTGAATAGCAGACACGAAAGACCATCACCTTGCCGTAATCCTCTGCGGGTTTCGAAGGGACTCGAGAATGCCCCTGAAACTCGAACTACGCACATCACCCGATCCATCGTCGCTTTGATCAACCGTGTCAGTTTATCCGGAAAACCGTGTTCGTGCATTAGCTGGTCCCGATCGATTGTATCATATGCGGCTTTGAAGTCGATGAATAGATGATGTGTGGGCACGTTGTATTCGCGGCATTTCTGCAGTACTTGGCGAATGGCGAACACCTGGTCCGTGGTGGAGCGTTCGCCCATAAAACCCGCCTGGTACTGCCCCACGAACTCCCTTGCAATTGGTGCTATTCGACGGCATAAAATTTGGGAGAGTACCTTGTAGGCGGCGTTCAGCAATGTGATTGCGCGGTAGTTGCTACAATCCAGCTTATCGCCCTTTTTGTAGATGGGACACACGACACCTTCCATCCACTCCTGCGGCAGAACCTCATCCTCCCAAACCTTGGTAATCACCCAGTGCCTCACCACCGTGTTTAAATAGCTCTCCTGGTAGTTGGTCAACCCCAGGGGCTTTGTTGTTCTTCAGCCGGCCAATCTCCTCCTGGATTTCCCGGAGATTCGGAGCCGGTAAGATTATGTCCTGCGCGCGTTCTCCCAGGTCCATCACCATACCGCCATCTTCGTCTGCCACATCGCCATTCAGGTGTTCTTCGTAGTGCTGCCGCCACCTTTGGATCACCTCACGCTCGTTCGTAAGAAGGTTCCCGTTTATGTCCTTACACATATCAGGCTGTGGCACGTGGCCCTTACGTGAACGGTTTAACTTCTCATAGAACTTTCGTGCGTTATTAGCGCGGTACAGTTCCTCCGTCTCTTCACGGTCTCGATCTTCCTGCTGGCGCTTTTTCCTCCGGAAAATCGAGTTTTGTCTGTTCCGCGCCCGTTTGTATCGTGCCTCGTTCGCCCTCGTGCGGTGTTGCAGCAATCTCGCCCATGCTGCATTCTTCTCTTCCACTAACTGCTCACATTCGCCGTCATACCAGTCGTTTCTCTGATCCGGGGGCACCGTGGACCAGATCTTTACTGTACGCCAATTCCTTTAGAAATTCCATGAATTTTAAGTAAGCATACGACAGTATAGACCGCGTAGAGGTTTGGAAAATTATGGACTAGACCAACTTCCCTGGAAAGCTTACCAAATGATCAAAGCAACGGTGGATGGGGTGCAAAATTGTGTGAAGATTTCGGGCAAACACACCAGTTCGTTCGAATTATGCCGGGACTAAGACAAGATGATGGACTTTCGTGCCTGTGTGGTTCAACATTGCGGGGTGTCATGCGGAGAGCCAGATGTAACACCCGGGGTACGATTTTCAACAGATCCACTCAATTTGTTTGTTACGCGGATGACATGAATATTGTCGGCCGAACATAGGTGGCATAGATGTACACTCGCCTGAAACGCGAAACAACAAAAGCTGGACTGGTGGTTAATGCATCGAAGACAAAGTACATGTGAGTGGACGGAATCGAGCGCGACGGTGCCCGCCTAGGAAGCACGATAGACGGGAATACTTTCGAGGTGGGCGATGAATTCGTTTACCTTGGTTCCTTGCTAACGGCTGATAATAATGTTAGTCGTGAAATACGAAAGCGATGCGCATCTATGAAAGTCGGGCATACTAGACTTGGAGCATGCTCGAGGAGAACTTGGACGCACTCGGAGTATTCGAGAAATGGGTGCTTAGGACCACCTTTAAAGTTCCTGCAGGTGAACCTCCATCATGCAAAAGGAGCTTCTGCTGTTATGAGTAGGAGATTCAAAAAGTAGGAATTTGGCGTGGCACTAATTCAAGAGTCATGGTCCAATAAAGGGAAAATGAATGGCATAGACATACACAACTGTAAGTTGTTTTTTGACGAAAAACAAAGTTCGCCAAGAACTGCTATTTTAGTCGATAAAACATTGAAATGTTACCCCATTACAATCTTTTGAAAACGTGCCAACCACCAATGGAAAAGCTGAGATTGCTGTAGCTTCGGCCTATTTTCCGGGTGATGATCCTGAGGCCCCTCCTCCTGAGGTCGAATCATTTATCCAATACTGCAGAGAGAATAACAAGTCATTCATCATTGGCTGTGATGCTAATGCGCATCATACCGCGTGGGGTAATACGGATATCAACAGTAGAGGTGAATCCTAATTGAATATCTCTCATCCAATAATATTGATATTTGCAGTAGGGGAAATGATCCAACATTTTCTAATGCAATTAGACAAGAGGTCTTAGATCTGACACTGTGCAACGGTGCGATTTATGAAAGAATTGCAAACTGGCATGTCTCCAAGGAAACATCATTGTCAGCTCATAGACATATTGTGTTTGAATGGAGTTGGGGAAAACGATCATCAACTTCATTTAGAAACGCTAGAAAAACGAACTGGGAACAACATGAGCAATATTTTAATTCAGACCCATTTACAAAAGGTGGAAAGATTGATTTAGTTCAAGAGCTGGAATATTTTTCCCAAAAGGTAAATGATAAGATTTTAAATGCTTTCTATAACAGTTGTCCTACGAAACAGTCGTCCTCTAACAGGGACGTTCCGTGGTGGAACTCAAAATAGGAGAAACTGCGGAAGACTTCTCGTAAACTTTTTAATAAAGCAAAAAGAACCTCGAATTGGACTCCGTATAGGAGTGCACTTACTGAGTACAATAACGAAATAAGAAAATCCAAAAGAAGATCTTGGGTTCAAACGTGTGAAAATATTAGCAATACTCCAGAAGTCGCGAGACAAAAGATCATACTAATGAACTAGGGAATCTGAAAAAAGGATGGATTTTCCACACAAACTTCTGGTGAAACATTAAAGTTGATTATGGAAACCCATTTTCCTGGATCGATTATGTGTGTAGACCCAACAACAAGTGGTTCGTTTGAAAGTCAAAGATGTTCAGCAAGAACAACTAAAATGTCTGATGATGCACAAGCCTTGGCTGACGATATCTTTACGAAAGCCAGGGTAGATAATGCTGTGAGATCTTTTGAGCCTTATAAATCTGCCGGACCGGACGGAATAATTCCAGCCATGCTTCAAATCGGAGAATCAGTGCTGATTCCGCCGTTAATTGAGATTTTCAAGGCAAGTCTAAGACTTAATTATATTCCATCTTCATGGAGGAAAGTAAAAGTTATTTTCATACCAAAAGTAGGAAAGCGAGATAAGACGCATCCTAAATCATTCAGGCCCATTAGTCTTAAATCAGTTTAGTTGAAAACTAAGGAAAGGTGTTGAGTGATTATATCAACTCAAATTACATAATTAAACATCCTCAGTTCCAGTTTGCTTACCAGTCCGGTAAGTCAACAATTACGGCACTTCATACAGAGGTATCTAAAGTGGAAAAAGCGCTATCGGTAAAAGAAATAGCACTTTGTTCTTTCTTGGATATTGAAGGAGCTTTCGATAACGCTTCTTATTCGTCAATGCTGATCGTGCTATGAAGAAAAGAAACTTCAACACGAGAATTATCAAATGGATTCACACCAAGCTTGCAAAAGAGAAATCTCTTCAGAGCTGGGAAGTTCATCTCTTACAGTATGGGCAACAAAAGGTTGCCCTCAGGCAGGGGTCCTCTCACCACTAATGTGGTCCTTAGTTGTAGACGATCTTCTAGGAAGCTTAGAAGAAAAAGGTTTCGAGGTTGCAGGCTTTGCTAATGATATTGTCATCTAGTGAGGGGGAAATTCGATAATAACATTTCTGAAAAAATGAAATGGGTTCTAAATTTTACCCAATCGTGGTGTATTCAGGAAGGCATTAGCATGAATCCGTCAAAAATTGTAATTGTACCATTCACTTGATCTAAAAGCTCTTGAAACTTGATCTAAAAGCTCTTAAGCTTGGAGGACTAGAAATTCAGCTTAGTGAACTAGTCAAATACCTGGGAGTCATTCTAGATTCTAAACTAAACTGGAATGCTCATATTGAGTGTGTGATCGGAAAGTGCCTTCTGGATATGCTCTAAAACATTTGGAAGAAAATGGGGCTTAAGACCAAAAATGATAAAGTGGATTTACACTTCCATTATTCGTCCAAAACTGACATATGCTGCTCTTGTATGGTGGCCAAACAAAAGAGGCTACTGCATAGAAGAAGCTGACAAAACTGCAAAGGTTAGTGTCCATTGTCATAACGGGAGCGATGCTTCAAAATAGTGAGATGCAATTCTAAATCTGCTACCATTGTATGAATTCGTGCAGTTAGAAGCGGAAAAGAATATGCAAAAACTTAAACGATTGAAGTTATTCAAGTCAGGCGATTTAGTGGGCCACTTGAGTATCTCACAAAATTTTCAATATGGGCCAGTGATATGAGTGGAGACTGGATGAAACCTGTGGAGAACTATGACATTCCCTATAACATACGTGAGCCATCACGTATGGACTGGGAAGTCGGAGGTCCCACTGTTCGGGACGGTTCCATAAAATTCTACACAGATGGCTCAAAAATAGGAACAAAAACGGGAGCAGGAATCTTCGGCCCTGGGATATCGATCTCAGTGGCAATGGGAAACTATCCAACGGTGTTCCAAGCGGAGATTTTTGCTATAATGAAATGTGCTAATATCTGTGTAGAGAGGAAATATAGATATGCAAATATTTGTATCTTCACAGATAGTCGAGCGGCACTCAAAGCATTGAGTAGCTTTAAATGTATATCAAAACTTGTCGGGGACTGCATTCTTTCATTGCGAAAGGTGTGCCAAAAGAACTCCGTAAATCTGTACTGGGTTCCAGGATACTGTGGCATTGAAGGTAATGAAAAGGCAGACGAGCTTGCAAAACGACGTTCAAATACACAGTTTATTGGCCCAGAACCTTTCTGCGGTATATCATTCTTCTTCTTCTTATCGGCATTACATCCCCACACTGGGACAGAGCTGCCTCGCAGCTTAGTGTTCATTAAGCACTTCCACAGTTATTAACGAGGTTTCTAAGCCAGGTTACCATTTTTGCATTCGTATATCATGAGGCTAGCACGATGATACTTTTATGCCCAGGGAAGTCGAGACAATTTCCAATCCGAAAATTGCTTGGACCAGCACCAGGAATCGAACCCAGCCACCCTCAGCATGGTCTTGCTTTGTAGCCGCGCATCTTACCGCACGGCTATGGAGGGCCCTATGGAGGGCGGTATATCATACTGTACTATAAAAGTGGAATTGAAATCCTGGAAAGCACAAAGGTTGATGACCAACTGGTTGGTTGCCGAAAAGTGTGCTCAATCAAAGAGATTTTTAATTCCCAATGTTAATGTAACCGAAAAGCTCTTGGAGCTCAGCAAGAGAGCTCTTTGCACCTTCACTGGCCTAATAACCGGACACTGCCCGAGCAGATATCACTTGAAAAATATTGGCCAGATTCAGAATGATATCTGTCGTTTCTGTAACATGGAACGTGAAACCTGGGAACATCTGCTTTGCAGTTGTGATGCATTGTGCAAGGGTAGATCTAAATTTCTAAATAGTGGCTTTATGCAACCAGGAGATATTTGGACTGCAAATCCTAGAAAGGTAGTGGGTTTTATTAACTCAATTATACCGGACTGGGAAAAGACGCGTCTTACGACGTTGTTTACTTGACAAATGGTGATCAACCTACAAGATGCGAATACATAGTTAAGAGTAATCAGAGGTATACCACAAAAGTTCAACTCAATGGACGCAGTGGTTCTACGCTCCAACGAAAAAAAAGGACCTTTTTTGGCAGTGTGCAAGAATACGGTGTATAGCGGCGAAGGGTGAATCACGAGCTCGCCTAGCTCTACGGCGAACCCAGTATCCAGAAGGTAGCTAAAGCCAGAAGGGTACGATGGGCAAGGCATATGTTACAATAATACCGCATAGCAACCCTGCAAATATGGTGTTCGTATTGTGGCGTCAAACGGGTCAATGATATCTGTTTAGATGTGTGCTAAATAAATAAATAACCTATAAAAATCATATTTTGATTATAAGTTTTTAGAAAATCATTTTAGCAGTATGTATGTCTGGAAGACTACTTTGGTTTCTCCCAACACCTGTCAAAGTTAATTTAATTAATATGAAAACTAGTAAATTTTTCACATCAACTTACCATTAAAAGCGATAAAAAGCGGCAAGCCACTAAGCCGCCTTCTGAAAGATACAATTTTAAGCTGACAAATGCACTGTTTAGTTTTGCTCCGCCATTTTCCACTGTTAGTTTGAAACAATTCAAAAATTAGGGTGGGGTGTAAGTGTCACTACCGCAAATATTTGAATATACTTTATAGAATTCCGGAGCTAATTTGGATTGCTGCAATGCTAATTTAGATTGGTAATGTGGATTGCTGCGTTTAAATTAAAGATTATCTCCAAACAGTACTACCGCCACTATAGAAACACCCACAAATATCGAAACTTTTACCCTATTTGTACCATACTTCATATGTTGTTGATAAACCATCCCCTCTCTTGGATTTGTGATCAAAGTAACGAAGAGTTTCACAGACATCTACAGTTTGAAAGCTCGTGCGATCCACGTTAGAGCACAGTTTTGAGGTCTAGAGTCCGTACTATAACAACGGTGTTAAACGCATCGAATCAGTCCGACGTCGATTAATGAATCGCCTACTTTGAGCGTGTGTACAGCGCACACTAGGATTTAACTTCCGGAAAACAGCATGGCGAAATGCATCTAAGATTTAATATCTCGAAAATAAGCACCATAATAGAAAAAAATATTTGGTAGGCGTACCAGCCACTGCCAATAATTCATTCGATACACTCATCGTGGAACGTGAGTACGACAGCTGCCCAAGCCACGACGTCAAAATCATCATAGGAGATTTGAACGCTCAGGTTGGCCAAGAGGAGGAGTTTAGACCGACTATTGGAAAGTTCAGCGCTCACCGGCTGACGAACGAAAACGGCCTACGACTAATTGATTTCGCCGCCTCCAAGAATATGGCCATTCGCAGCACCTACTTCCAACACAGCCTCCCGTATCGGTACACCTGGAGATCACCACTGCTGACAGAATCACAAATCGACCACGTTCTGATTGATGGACGGCACTTCTCCGACATTATCGACGTCAGGACATATCGTGGCGCTAACATCGACTCTGACCACTATCTGGTGATGGTTAAACTGCGCCCAAAACTATCCGTCATCAACAATGTTCGGTACCGACGACCGCCGCGGTACGACCTAGAGCGACTGAAGCAACCTGATGTCGCCACTGCATACGCGCAGCATCTCGAGGCAGCGTTGCCGGAAGAGGGTGAGCTCGATGGGGCCCCTCTTGAGGACTGCTGGAATACAGTCAAAGCAGCCATTAACGACGCAGCGGAGAACAACGTCGGGTATATGGGTCGAAGTCGACGGAACGATTGGTTCGACGAAGAGTGCAGACAGATTCTGGAGGAGAAGGACGCAGCGCGGGCGGTCGCGCTGCAGCAAGGTACCCGGCAGAACGTGGAACGTTATAGACGGAAGCGGAGACAGCAGACCCGCCTTTTTCAGGAGAAGAAACGCCGCCTGGAAGAAGCAGAGTGCGAGGAGATGGAACAGCTGTGCCGTTCTCAAGATACACGCAAGTTCTATCAGAAGCTCAACGCATCCCGCAAAGGCTTCGTGCCGCGAGCCGAAATGTGCCGGGATAAGGATGGGAGCATCTTGACGGACGAACGTGTGGTGATCGAAAGGTGGAAGCAGCACTACGAGGAACATCTGAATGGCGCTGAGAGCACAGGCAGTGAAAGTCAAGACAGCGGAGGAGATGACTACGTCAGTTCAGCGGACGATGGAAGCCAACCAGCCCCCACCTTGAGGGAAGTTAAGGATGCCATTCAACAGCTGAAGACCAATAAAGCAGCTGGTAAGGATGGTATCGGAGCTGAGCTCATCAAGATGGGCCCGGAAAAGCTGGCCACTTGCCTGCACAAACTGATAGTCAGAATCTGGGAAAACGAACAGCTACCGGAGGAGTGGAAGGAAGGGGTTATATGCCCCATCTACAAGAAAGGCGACAAACTGGAGTGTGAGAACTTTCGAGCGATCACCATCCTTAATGCCGCCTACAAAGTGATATCCCAGATCATCTTCCGTCGTCTGTCACCATTAGTGAACGAGTTCGTGGGAAGTTATCAAGCCGGCTTCGTTGACGGCCGCTCGACAACGGACCAGATCTTTACTGTACGGCAAATCCTTCAAAAATGCCGTGAATACCAGGTCCCAACGCACCATCTGTTCGTTGATTTCAAGGCGGCATACGACAGTATAGACCGCGTAGAGCTATGGAAAATTATGGACGAGAACAGCTTCCCTGGGAAGCTTACCAGACTGATCAAAGCAACGGTGGATGGTGTGGAAAACTGTGTGAAGATTTCGGGCGAACATTCCATTTCGTTCGAATCGCGCCGGGGACTAAGACAAGGTGATGGACTTTCGTGCCTGTTGTTCAACATTGCGCTAGAAGGTGTCATGCGGAGAGCCGGGTGTAACAGCCGGGGTACGATTTTCAACAGATCCAGTCAATTTATTTGCTTCGCGGATGACATGGACATTGTCGGCCGAACATTTGCAAAGGTGGCAGAACTGTACACCCGCCTGAAACGTGAAGCAACAAAAGTTGGACTGGTGGTGAATGCGTCAAAGACAAAGTGCATGCTTGTGGGCGGAACCGAGCGCGACAGGGCCCGCCTGGGAAGCAGTGTTACGATAGACGGGGATACCTTCGAGGTGGTCGAGGAATTCGTCTACCTCGGATCCTTGCTAACGGCTGATAACAATGTCAGTCGTGAAATACGAAGGTGCATCATCTGTGGAAGTCGGGCCTACTACGGGCTCCAGAAGAAACTGCGGTCAAAAAGATTCGCCACCGCACCAAATGTGTCATGTACAAGACGCTTATAAGATCGGTTGTCCTCTACGGACATGAATCATGGACACTGCTCGAGGAGGACTTGCAAGCACTCAGGTATTCGAGAGACGGGTGCTTAGAACCATTTTTGGCGGTGTGCAAGAAGACGGTGTGTGGCGGCGAAGAATGAACCATGAGCTCGCCCAACTCTACGGCGAACCCAGTATCCAGAAGGTAGCTAAAGCCGGAAGGGTACGATGGGCAGGACATGTTGCAAGAATGCCGAACAGCAACCCTGCAAAGATGGTGTTCGCTTCCGATCCGGCAGGTACGAGACGGCGTGGAGCGCAGCGAGCGAGATGGGCAGACCAGGTGCAAAACGACTTGGCGAGCGTGGGGCGTATCCGAGGATGGAGAGATGCGGCCTCGAACCGTGCATTGTGGCGTCAAATTGTTGATTCAGTGTTATCTGTTTAGATGTTAACTAAATAAATGAAAATGAAATGACACTCATCGTTGCCTTCCCCGAAGGAACCCGCTGTGACTTCCTAGCTACCAGAGTCGCTGCTAGCTGATCGGCTTAGGACCTTTGTCGCCGATATTTTGCGAGGAAGAATCGGCTGTGACACTTTTCTGCAACAAATTAACATCGACGCACAACCTTGACAACTTCGGAATAACTTAATACTGAGACCGAGACGAGCGACACAACACCGATGATGAATCATTCGAATTCGAAAAGTGTTTTTATTCGTCCGATGTGCATTGGACCTTGAAGGTGTGAACTCTTCTTCCTGAGCTAAAGCTAAGTTTGCAAAAAAAAACCTAATGCAATATGTTGCGGGTCATGACAGATAGATTTCATTTCATCGAGGTACAAAATTTTCTCTTAAAATTTACAAAACTCCAAAGTTCTTTAAGGTTTTTCTTTAAAGTCGACTGAACCTGTGACAAATGAGATTTGTACAAAAATACTTTCAGATAGCGTTATGCTTCACTAGATCAATAGAAGTATCTCTGGTTACGAAGTTTAACTACGTTGGAGTGCATCGCGTTTCAATTCCTTTAGCCCACGATTAATTTCGTTTTCACACAAAGATTTCTCGTAAAACATGATGAGCTTGTATTCTTTTTTGAGATGGTAGGTGGAAGGTAGGTACAACGTTGTAAATGTTTCAATTGAGTTAACTTTATCTCAGTTTTTAATACACCTAAAATCTTGAATAAGGTATACAAACTCATGTTAGGGGTCGTACACTAATTACGTAAGCACTTATGGGGGGAGGGGGGGTCTGTCATTTTCTTACGCTCCATATAAATAAAAAATGATTTGTATGGGAAAAATCTTACATGGGGGAGGGATGGTTGAAAACCCCAGAAAAATTGCTTACGTAATTAGTGTACGGCCCCTTAAATAATGTTAAGGATACTATCCAATAGAGTGGGGCGTCATGGTAATTATTTTCAAATCAATGGTTTTTCGAAGCCATTCTGGGTCCTGAACAACTGTGCAGAATTTGGGACCGATTGGTTGGTTCCTCGCTTTCCGCATCGCGTTTGAAGTTTGTATGGAAATTAGTATGGGAGAACGTGTATTTTTGCATTTCTACTACTAGAGGTTTCAGTTCATCGTAAACCAAGTGGCACATTGCGGTAAAGTATAACCCAAAGGATGCCGAAAAACTTTGCTGGAACGTCCACGAAAAAAGTTATAACGCTTCGAACATTGAGTGTTCAAACCATATGCAAAAAATCGTTTATTCTGCCAGCACTGCCGTACTACGTAGACGTAGACCAATAATTTAACTGAGTGTTATTTCAAAATAATTGATCTTATAGGGCTATTGAGCTAATGGAAGCTATCCGGAATTATTTCACAAAGAAAAAAATCCGACTAGAAGGAAGATGAGTTTTGCCCTTCTATAATCATAGGTTGTCCGGTAGTGCTGGCAGAAACATTGATTTCTTGCATATGGTTTGAACAATCAATTTTCGAAACGTAATAACATTTTTTGTAGACCTTCCAGCTACGTACCTTCTTCGGCAAAGTCTTTCGGCATCTTCCAGAATATATGCTAACGTATTGAGTCACGTGATTGATGATAAATTGAAGCCGCTAAGAGCAAAAATGTTAAAAAGTACTTTTTCCCATACTAATCTCCATGTAAATTTAAAACGCGATGCGGCATGCGAGGTTGCAACCAATCGAGCCCATATTTTGCACAGTTGATTGGGGTCCCAAAACGATTCAGAAAAACCTTGATCTCACTTGATCGGACGAAGTTTGCGTTTTTTCATTCAACTGCGCCCCACTCTACTATCCAACCACTGACTTGTAATAAAGATGGCTTTATAAGTATAATTCACTGGAATACGCACTCCCTGGTGAAAATTCAGTTGCTTATTAGTTCACTCATATATTAATTGCCTTTAGGACTAGTTTATTCACCTTCACTTAGTTATTAGGCGATACAAACCTGGTTTTGAATGATACAAAATGAAAGAGGTTTTAAAACTAAGCTAGGTCTACTTGGAAAGTGTGAAATAGCGAACGAACGCTGTTCTGAAGGCAATCTACCTATAAGCGATAGGAGATAACTTCAATACTGCCGTCATACGCATATTTGTCCCATGTTTGCTGCGATTCCTATGTACAAGGGACAGTGATGCGTATAACGGCAAAATAGCTAATGAGTAGAGGCAGGTTACCAGCGCGATCCCAATTGACCTTTCCCGTCAAAGATTGTATCTCGTTTTATTGTCTCAGTCGATTCTTCGGCTTATTTAAGGTCAACTTTCCCGAAGAACCCATATTTTTGAAGCCCCTACTATTTTTCAAATCGAAAATAAAACCCGAAAAAATGCTGCACGTGTGAACCGGGCTGAAAAATTCACTCGATGTTCGTTCAAAATCGGGTCAATGTTAGGCTATAGCCGTCGGGGGAGACAAATGGGTCAAATTGGGTGAGGATGGGTCACTGTTTCAACCACATATAATGCTTGTAGAATAGATTTTATGTATCTGAGAGCAAGAAAACTAAATTATAAGAGACCTTTTTGAACGATTTGGTTATCCGACCTCCATAGTGTCGGTGAGGGCGCTGACCCATTCTCACCCCCTAGACACATTGTTACCCCCGATGATGGTAATCTTAAAAAGCACCACTTTTTTATTTCTTTGTTTAAAAATACTTAGAGGCGTCAAAAAATATAAGTTCTTTGGGAAAGTTGACCTGTAATAAAATAAGAATCGATAGAACGAATAAAATTTTTTGACGGGAAAGGTGAATTCTGTTGTACGTATATACGTACGTATATATTATATAGAAGAAGTGTACCCATAGAATACCAAACGTAAGCAAACTTCCAGGGTTTGCAGCCATCGCTCTCAATTGATGATAATAGACAATAAAAGAGAGACATGAAAATATAATCGGAGAAGCGGCCCTTTTAGAGACAAGCTATGATAAAACGTTTCGTTCTCTCACATTTGCCGATAAAATGCATAATCTCCATCGTTACACATATAATTTGATCTTTCAAAATTCATGTATCGTGGAGTATCACTCCTAATACAATAAATTCCGTTATTGAAAACTGTCTCTCACGATATACTGCATATTGTAGGTGTAAAAAATGAGAAGGATTTTTTCCCATTTCTATCTGTTTTCAATGTTGCAAATATCGCAAAAAGTGGTACTCTGTTGAGCAATTCTATTGGCACATAAATCAATGCCTAAACCATAATACTTACAGCCAAGAAGTCACGTTTTATATGCATACCAATATGAATTAATATCGTTCAATTATTAACTGATCATTATACGTGGATCAGCGCCGTAGCAAGAGATATTTTGAGTATATCAAGTAAAATAAAACTTATAAGATCATCCAAAAAATAATGAACTAGTTATCACACATGCGAACTAACTGTTTATTGTTTGATTTCTTAGTTCAAAAATGTGTTTTCATTTTTACCAAATTTTGTTATTGAATACCATAATATTGCGCTGAAGGTGTGACACAATATCGAACGGGAATTTCCAAAAATTAGCACGTGGCTGCGCCACTGATCTAAACAGTATATTCGCCACTCTTTTTTGGCATACAATAACACTGGTTACAAAACAGGCGTTGAACGATTTTTCCTGTAATTTGCCGGGTGGTCCACCGGCAATTATTTGCGCCAGTTCTGACAATCGTCGCTAAACGTTGCAGCAAAAAAGCAGCCAGCTAAGGTAGATGGACCTATTAGCGTACTTATACGCAACTTGCTAATTAGCATTCTGGCGGAACTGAATCGGGGATATTTTACGCCGATGAAATATTTTGACAAATATGTACGAATTCATTTTATTGTGGAAAAAAATATAGCAAAAAGGTGCGGAATCGTGCGCACCAATATTAAGAGGTCGCACCCTTGAGGCTTGATGATACAATTGTAGCTCCGATAATAGTTAACAGTCGAAACAAACAGAACATATAGATGATGCGCTATATGTTGCTCCCATGATGGATGAATGGAATAACTTTGCCAAGTCACGTTTTACGGTATGTTGGCTTTGCTTTTTTGCTATCGGATGTCGTTCCGCTGCTTTAGTTTGTGAAGTTAGTACTTTTTGAATATTGGCGCACTCTGTTTTTCATTATCCACTTTCACTGTCTTTTCAAATGTATTTTTTTTGCAAATCACGACAAAGTAATATCAGTCAATCTACTAAGAGGATTCCGAATGCGTAAGCATTTCACACTTAATCACCTTCGGCAGCTTCTACGTTCAACAGGTTTTGCAGAACTGATCGGTCTGCTGCTTTCGATCGAGGTTTTGAGAATTAATCGTATTCAGAAAAGTTCGTAAATAAGAAATTCATCGATACATGTCTCACTCTAACGGCAAGGAAGCATCTCCAAACTGAATTCTGATCGTTGGCGGTGAATACCCTCCCTTTTCCGCGACAATTGAGTACCAACGCATAATGCATTTTAATCAGGTGTAGTATAGTATTATGGATAGAATTTGAGGAAAGTGTACAATTGACGTCAACGTATCCACATGAGCTCGAATTGTTCGATGACGTACCAAAGAGTTACGCAAACAGTGCGTTTTTGGAGTATCATGGAGATCGCTATAAAAATATGCAGATAGGGAAAACGATCGTTCCTGGTTTTATGGTTCAACACATCGAGGCGCATATCCAAATTTGTTAATTCTTAATATTTATATAATGTTGCTCAATGACGAGTTATTTGATAGTCTATCGTGCTGTAATACCTGTAGTGTTGCTTTGAAACGAAAACTCAAAGAATTAAACATCTATCAATTATCACTTTACGGTCAATCCCCAGTCATAACTCTGAGAATATTTCAACAGTATTTTTCGACGCAATCAAATTATCCTCTAACGACTGACAGCATCACACAACCATTCTTCTTTTTCTTCAATGGATCTACATTCCAACTGAAACTTGGCCTGTTTTTCAACTTAGGGTTTTATTAATACATCCTCAGTTTTAATTGGAAGCTTTTTTATGCAATGTACAATGGATACACTATGCCCAAGGTGTCGAGAATGTTTACCACTCGTATGGGAGATTCTAAGGATATAGCACTACGACAGTTTCAAGAGTTGAAAGAAAAGAAAATCTGCGTTCACAATATCACGACTTTATAACGCAATTCTTACAACTCGGGCACATAAGGACGGTTTCACTGGATTCAACGGAAGAAACCAAACGATTCCTTTCTCAATTGAAGAGGCAAGCACTACAACTAAGGTTGGTGTGGAATGCATCATTCAAAACAAGTACTGACATTCCACTTCAAACCAAAAAAGACGCCGACATTGAGACGTTCGAATGAACGAAAGTCACTTATGGTACAAAAACAACCGTTCTTAGCTACAAGAACACTTAAATAACTATCCATGGACGAAGGCGGCATGTATTAATTTTGTTTATTTAATTTCATCTGACAGAAAAATTCCTAATGAAATACGGATGGGGAAAAGCTTCTTTATGATGTATTCAACTGAAAGAGTCTTAAAAACCTCATATCTTTTAACAAACATTACATAAACTGATTCGACAAATTTACAACAGAATAAAACTATACAATATAAAAATAAGAATGGTCTAAGTGTTAAAACAAAATTAATGCATCTGTAGACCGAGAAAAAAATTAAAGCCAAAAAATACCAACTCTAACTAAAAATTTCAATTGGACGAGATCCCAGCCAAAAAAAAATCCCTCAAAGTAATTAATAAAAAGCAATAAAAAATGAGAAAAATTCCATAAAAAAAACATTTTTAATTGATATTTTTTAAATAATATTCTCAGGGTCCCTGGGCCTTTTGGAACCAATCGGGCCACAATCCGAGGGACCTATGGAATGGCCACTTCTCAGATCAATAACACATGATTTTACAAACGAATGCTAGAAATTATATTTTAGATTTCCTGGACAACTTGGGTTCAAACCAATCATATTAGCCACATCCGAAGGATCTGTGAAAGAGACCTCAAACATCATGATTTCAAACCACTTGGGTTCAATCCGGTCACATCCGCTTCTCTGAAGAACCTACGGAATGGTTCTAAATTGAGTCAAAACAGGTTGTGTGACACCGTTTCATGGTTTTACAAAGCAATGATGGGAATGATGTTTTTAGAGTTCTTTGGCGACATGGGTTCAATCCGACTAAACTAGGCTTGATTTTGATAACCTGTTTAGATCGAATTGCACAAGTTTTTCTTTAATAAGTTACACGCATCGTAGCCAATACGACCAAATATCCTAAGAGCAACAAAAACAGAATTTATTTCATTATTTCGAAGAATCATTAAGTATGTTCAAAATGTCCATTTCCTAGGTCTTAGGGTTGTTGCTGTTGTAACCGGATTGAACCCGAATGTTTTGTAAAATCATGAAGTTTGAGGTGTCACACCACTTATTTTTACTCAATTTAGGAAATGGCCATTCCGGAGGTCCACCGGATTATGGTTGATGTGGCTCGATTAAACGCGAGTGGCCCAGGAACCATGAAAATATCATTCCTATCATTACTATATGAAATCATTAAGTTTGAGATCTTGCATGACCTGTTTTTACTCAATTCAGGAAATAGCCATTCCGGAGGTCCCCCGGCTTTTGACCGGGTTGACCGAGTGGCTCAGGAATCCTGAAAATATAAGTCCGATTTTATTGTGATATCATGAAGTTTGAGGTGTCGCACGACCTATTTTTAATCAATTTAGAAAATGGCCATTCCGGAGGACCTCTGGATTGTGGCCACATTAAACCCGTGTGGCCCAGGAACCTTAAAAATATCATTCCATTCATTGCATTGTAAAATCATGAAATTTAAGGTGTCACGCGACTTGTTTTGACTACATTTATTTATTTTTTTTTATTAGCTTTATTAAGGAGACTTGCAGCCCCAGGCTTTTGACTACATGTAGGAAATGGCCATTCCGGTGGTCCCCCGGATTATCTGCATTGATTCCGAGTGACCGAGGAACCCTGAGAATATAATTTTGATCATTGTTTTGTGAAATAATAAAGTTTGAGGTGTCGCAAGACCTATTTTGGTTCAATTTAGGAAATGGCCATTTCAGAGGCTGTGGCCGGATCGAACCCGAGTGGCCGGAACCCTAAAAATATCATTCCCATCAATGTTTTGTTAAATCCTGTGAAATCCTGAGTTAAATTTGTAAATGATTACTATTTCCTGGAACAACTGACCCCAACGGATTCTGAAATAGTTTAACCCAAATTCAGTATGAATCATAAATTGAGATCCATTCGGATCGAATGCAACTTGTTACGAAAGAATCGGTTAAGAAATGTGGTTTTAACCGCAATTTTAGTTTTTTAAAGCCCTTAAAAACAGATGTCAGGGACGGAAAGGAAAGTGCTAATTTTATTTCATTTTACGGAAAATTCTGTATGGTTTGTGGAAATTTTGTTTTATTTGTGATAATTTTATATTTATTCAATGCTCATGCCAAGATTTCTTTATTGGTAATTTCCTAATTTTTTGTTGAAAGTTTCTAATTTTTAAAGAGAGCATTTATTTTAGCTAAACACCAACCAAAAAACAACTAAATAAAGACATATAAGACTTGCTGCAAGGGCCCTCCTTGGTCGTGCGGTAAGATGCGCGGCTACAAAGCAAGACCATGCTGAGGTTGGCTGGGTTCGATTCCCGGTGCCGGTCTAGACAATTTTCGGATTGGACCCTGGGCATAAAAGTATCATCGTGTTAGCCTCGCCCTCATGATATACGAATGCAGAAATGGTATCTTGGCTTAGAAACCTCGCAGTTAATAACTGTGGAAGTGCTAAATGAACATTAAGCTGCGAGGCGGCAATGTCCCAATGGGGGATGTAATGCCAATGAAGAAGAAGAAGAAGAAGACTTGCTGCAACCAAATCAGTCTGACTTAAAGCTACTCGAGTCGTCCCGTTCAATAAAACAAGGGGAGTTATTTATTTCAGAAAAATATTGTAACAAAATGTGTTATAAATTTGGCTGGTTAATTGTTAAAATAACAAAAATTATATCAAAAATCCCTTTAGCAGTAACACAATTAAATCAGAGGTTGATACCTTCATATTAACATTACAACAAACGTTGATATAATTATCATATAAAAAAATCAACTTTCAATGTAATTGTCTACATCGCGTATAATGTAGGCAATTAGCTTTGTACTAGCTATTAATATTGAACATTATATTCCTCCAGTATAGGTTATTATCTCCGTTTTTTTTCCAATATCCACAAAAATGTAGGCAATTATTTTGGGTAAACATACATAACTAATGTTGTTATAATTTTGATGTGAAATAAAACTGGCGAAGACTAGCGTTGTTTTAAATAACAACCTTTGATATAATTGAGTTATAGTTTTGTCATGCATAGCTGCATCTATAAAAAGGCGATAAGCTGGATTGTAGTAACTACCGCACAATCACATTGATGAACGCCGCCTACAAGGTTCTCTCCCAAATGTTATGCTGTCGACTAGCACCAATTGCAAGAGAGCTCGTAGGGCAGTGCCAGGTGGGATTCTTGGGTGAACGGTCTACCACGGACCAAGTTTACGCCAGATATTGCAGTAATGCTCATCTATTCATCGACTCCAAAGCCGCATATGATACAATCGATCGGGACCAGCTATGGAAGCTAATGCACGAAAACGGATTTCCGGATAAACTGATACGGTTGGTCAGTTGCGACGATGGATAGGGTTATGTGCATAGTTCGAGTTTTAGGGGCATTGACGAGTCCATTTGAAACGCGCGGAGTGTTACGACAAGGTGATGGTCTTTCGTGCCTGCTATTCAACATCGCTTTGGAGGGAGTGATACGAAGAGCAAGGATTGACAGGAGTGGCACGATTTTCACGATTACGATTACCACCAGAGAGATACTTTGGACTCCGCTAGACGCTCCGATCGAAGAAAGTTCGCCGCCGTACCAAACTGAGTATCTACAAAACGCTCATTAGACCGGTAGTCCTCTACGGACATGAGACCTGGACAATGCTCGTGGAGGACCAACGAGCACTTGATGTTTTCGAGAGGAAAGTATTGCGTACTATCTATGTCGGGGTGCAGATGGAAGACGGTACATGGAGAAGGCGAATGAACTACGAGTTGCAACAGCTGTTGGGAGAACCATCCATCGTTCATACCACGGAAATACGAAGACTGTGGTGGGCCGGGCACGTGGACAGAATGTCGGACAAAAACTCGATGAAAATGGTTCTCGATAGCGATTCGACGGGCACAAGAAAGCGAGGCGCGCAGCGAGCAAGGTGGATCGATCAGGTGGAAGACGATTTGCGGACCCTCCACAGACTGTTCTGCCACTCCGGCCTTAGTCTGAGTAAGTGGGGCAAGAGTACGCACTTAGTTTTCAATCTAACATGTAGCCCTTATGAAGCAAACTTCTGCATATCAAATAAATTTCGACGATTCGTATACTCTTCCTATATGCTACCCAGTGGATTTTTTTTTAATAATTGAAATTCGTTTTAGAGCCACAGTAACAGATATTGAGGCTGGTATCCCATACGTGTGTAAACATCTGCATCCGTTGATTCAAATATATTCAACATTAGGAATACAATTGGCAATCACTTGGAGACAATCCAAGTGACTGCCAATTGCATTGCGCGACGATCATTTCAGTGTAAAACGCAGCCCAAATGCAGCTGTCAAACGTATTGGCTGCGTTCGATGGTTGCTAATCAGTTGCATCCGTATGTACTTCCACAATCAGTTGAGTAGATGGCGGTAGTGAGTCAACATATATCAGTTTAAAAGTTTACACAACATTTTCAATAAAATTTGTTCTTGCTTCAATATCTGTTATCTGTGATAGAACCCTTATTGCAAGACACCTGAAAAACGGACTCTTACCCCACCGGTGGGGTAAGAATGCACATCGGGTGGGGTAAGAGTATGCAATTTTTCAATCATGTGTTTCAAGTATATATTAAGATATAAGAATTTTAAACATTTAATTAATGTTTATAGAAAGTATATTATGGAATATTTACAAATTACGCAACTCTGATACGGGGAGGGGGCCAACGAAATGCGAACATTCATACGAAAAAACATTGATTTTATATACAAAAAAAAGATAAACATATAGGGACACGGCAGGTATTTTCGTCTTTTCGTCATAGTCTCGAAAACCAATAAGAGACGCTTTTTTGTAAAACTCATACGTACCAAATCGTAAGCTCAGGAGAAACGTTCTGCTATAGTGGAGTTTTAGCAAATGTATGTTGCTTTCGTTGGTTTTAGCCCCTACGACGATGGACGGAAATACCTGCCGTGTCCCTACCTACCAAGTTTCGCATGGCGTAGAGAAAAGGAACTTTCCCTAGAGAAAATTTACTACTAACGTAACGCAAAATTGGCCATTTCATCATCCCTCCCCCCGATTTTACATTTTTTGTATGAACCCTCTAAAAATTACTTGATACAATTTCATTATTTCGCTAAGTTCTTTCTAGCTCCAAAGAACTTTAGCTTATCCTAAAACGGCGAGCTTTTTTTCTTTGTTGTGGATCTTTACGTTTGCAAAGTGGTCTCATTTCGGCCGGAGATACGGGTTTGACATCAGAACTTAAAGGTCCACATGCGTACTCTTGCCCCATCCGTTCCTGCGTACTTTTACCCCACTGCCCCAAAAATTTGTTTGTTGACCTCTTGGAAAACCAACCGGATTGGTGTTCTGCACCATAAAGTACTTTATAGAATAGGTTATCGAAATGGTATAATGTTGATCTGATTGAACGTATATATGGTAATGGAATACTATGTAGTTGCGGAAACACAATTATGCTTAGCAAAATGGCCAAAAAAATATCTAACCTCATATCTCCGTTGTTGTTTATTCAAATCGTTTACAATGACAATAGTTGGTCAGAATACTTGTCAAACTGATGCAGTGTTTAGCTTTTGTAATTACTTTAAAAATTCGAATAGGGAACGGTACCAATAGTGGAGGTATTAGTAGATCCACAAAAGAAAATATTTTTTTTAAATTGATAAATATGGGAAATTTACAGCTTTAATATCTTAGTCAATAGATAAACTAATAAATTTGCTAATAAAAATGAGATAGATGTCATTTAACATCAACAATTACCAAATATTGCTTGCACCACTATGGGTACACTGTTCCTTTAGTGGCAGTAAAAATTAATTTTGGTTCCCATAGTGGTGCTATCCATTGGTTTCTTATGAGACTCGCCACTATTGGTACAGTTGCACCACTATAGGTGCAAGGGAGTCAATTTTGTGAAGGAAAATCATTGTTTTCAATAGTTTTTCATGTGAAATCTTAAGATAAGTTGCCTTTAACAGGATATTTAAAGCACGACCCATCAACCGAAACCATCTTAAAGTGTATAAATATCATAAATCGCATTAAAATCCCACTACCTCAACTATTGGTGTTACCTCCACTAAGGGTACGGTTACCCTACTTGTTTTTACCCCACGCGCACTCTTGCCCACTCTACTCTAAACAAATAAAATAATTGGGAAGCGGTTATACGCTCAACGAAGTGTCATTTATAAGGGGGGCTTGGAGGGAACACAGTTTCTACGAAAGACTTAGATATGAACCGGTGCCAGCGAAAGTGGTTCATGTTACATTGAGTAAATTTTACAGGAGACGCATTTTTCCAAAAACCTCAAAAATAATATTCGAATTATTTTTCTGCAATTTAACTGTACCAACGTGTTATGACTGTTGTGCCTAAAGGTAGTAATGAGAAATATGCGAAGTTTCTTGACAAATTTCAAGTTTGTTTGAACAAAATGCACATGTACCACTATTAATGGGAACACAATGCAACAGAAACCGAAAATCGTTGCCAGCAAAAGTGGTAGGGGGAATGACGGCTTTGGCAGGTTTTGTTCTATTATTGGCAGGGGGGTTTTGTATGACTGACTAGGCTCAAATTTGGCCTAAACATTCTTTACATATCAAAGAATATTGCATTGTGGCCAAATTTCATAAAATTTGGTCGACAAAAACCCCCCTGCCAATAATAGAACAAAACCTGCCAAAGCCGTCTTTCCCCCTACATGTTCATTTATAAAATTATTTTTAGCAATTCCTGATCTTAATATCTGGTTTACAGTTCGTCTTTGAGTGATAAAACGGCCTACTTTTCCATACCAACGAAATGGGTGCTTTAATGAACATTATGCAACTCAAATGGGTTGGCACTCATTTGGGTGCTATAATGAAAAACCAACATCAGAACAGTAGTTACATGACTACATTTTGCTGAATTAGTTTCGGTAAGTGCTCAAATAGTGTATTCTATGCGCCCCGTAATAAATTAAATAGTTTGGTGGACATGACATCAAAAATTTCCAAAGTCAAGTACATCTATCGCTTCACGGTTTATCGAACTATGCAATGTAACACGGTAACATGGAAACTGATTGTTCTCCGCAGCAACATAATTTATTGGCAAGAATGATCATGTGGAGTAAATTAGACTGTACAATTTTGGTACAGATTTATCAAATTAAAGTCCATTTTTTGTCATTGCAAAAAATAGCGTGTGCAACTCGTTGCAAAACTCGATTTTTTTGCAACTTGTTGCACAAACTACTATTTCGTCATTTCCTTACCAGGTCTTTGCTAATAGAAGCCGTTGGTGTAAAAAACACAAAATCGACAAAAATGGTTTATGTACCCCCTTCGCTGGCACCGGTTCATATCTTGTTGATGCAAGTAGAAGTCTGCTTTTGTCCTTTAACGCAAATGTCGAAGACTCCATGTACAAACTTAAAACCGCTCACTCCTACCCATTTTTTGGTGAATTATTGCAATCTACTCATAAGCCAGATTACAGTCCAGTGCAGCGCGATCATTACCAGATGGTGCAAAAGCATTTATATGTTTTTTTAACCTTTGGAGAATGGAATACTTGTCCCAGCTATAAAGTAGGATCAAGTATTGTTAAGCACCTGCAAGAATTTAATTGGCAGTCTGAATTTCACCCTCAGCAAGCAGAGGGAGAGAATCCGTTCGTTCATCAGAGAAGCTTATTGAAGGTTAGATGGCGATCAATATCTCCCAGACTCAAAAGACCGAATAATCTTATGCATTTCCGTGAGCGCCAAAGACAAGGAATAATTGGTTATGGGTAAGTAACTTGGTAACTGAATATTTTAATAGTACGAAATTATTTCAAACGCACGAAAACGAAAATCGTCGTTCATAAATCAATTCAAAGCGCCACTAAATGTGTTTCGACTGATAAGCGATAACCGAATGCAATTCCTACTCCATACAATGTACGCCCGGTGATTGTATCGCGCCCTAATGAACAATCTATCTTCATTGTCTCGCGACTACCCACACAATGCACGCTCAGTGGCTTCTTCTTTCTCTTCATTTACTGGAAAGCAATCCCGGCGAAAAAGTCCTTAACGATTGGGATTAAACTTTCAAAACCACTTCGTTAGATTGTAAAATCCGAATATAATTGCTCAAGGTGTATTCAACTCGGTCTTGAAGGTATTGAAGTTATCGCAAGTTGCAAGTCACAAGTCACAACACCCTCTACTACATTCATCAACCCAAGTATTCATTAACATAAAGTTTTAATTCATTAACGTATTAGGTTCTGCAGCATGACGTCACGAATGAATTCGGTCCTCGTCAAATGAACTTTTTGACAGGTCAGTAGTACTTTCCACCGACTCCGACGAGAACTCCGACAAGGGTCGAGTTCGTGATTGGTTGGCTGCCCCTGAGTCCAACAAGAAGTACTACTAATCTGTCACCAGATTGAGGTTACGTACAGACGCTGCAGACATTGAAACTGAGACAGACTACGCAAATAATCGAGCGATCCAGCATTCGATTACTATAGAACGCTACACCATGCTCAAAAAATATAAACAAGAAATTATCGATAATAGAAATATTATGGTAATATTATGGTAAGGCGAAAGTCTATGAAGAAATTTACAAATAAATTTTAATCGTGCGTTAATAACGATTATTCGCTATGGAAGAATCCACATAAAGATTATTAGTCAAATAAGGGTTATGTGTGTTTCCACATATGAATAATGCCAATTCATATAGTCATTATTTGGGATTTTTTCAGTGTAGGGTCTATGATGACGAAGTACATCGGAAAGATACAAATCCAGTCATTGCGACGCACAGTAGTCCCGCATAACTACAGACGTTTCAAGTCTTTTACCAGGTTGCTTCAATCTGTGGGCCTGTAACCAGTGATTTCATTTCTTAATATTTTGCATAAAAAAGTCAAAATCTGTTAAGACTAACATGGGTCAATTATGCATTGAAGGAAGATTGGATTGGACTTGGATCATACAATTTTGCCATCAACTTTGTTCAATTGATATATTAGTGAATTAGTACCTAAATCCGTAAAAATGGTTCTTGCAACAATTTTGTTAAAGCTCAATCCTCTCCAAGTACTAAGGCAACAAAGTAACAATCAGCTTTGTTCTTCATGGATATGTGGGAAACTGTTCCGTTTTACATCCCACTGAACATATAATTATCTCATCGCAAAACATGGAAATACTGCACTAATCTCGTCGCTTCTTTTTGCTAACACGCGTGCTCACTGGTGAAAAAAATCACAAAAATAAGAAACAAACCACTGCTTTGTTTTTTATGGGATGGAAATAGGAGCTATGGGATGAAGTGCCGAACCGTTCCCCTAGATGATATAACAATTATGACATCATGAAATAAGTTGAAGATTAGATCAAAAATCTAACATTCTGTAATATGATGCACTTTATAAACAATCTATCCGCTTCACAGGACAATTTTAAAATCTCCACTTGTTGAATATTATTCAAACAAAAAAAATCCATGGTGATTCGCCAAATGTTGAACGGCTAATTTTTTCGTCTGTTGTTGAACGCACGTGGATTTCTTATGGAAGTTCAACAATAGGCGACAAAATTAGCCGCTCAACATTTGGGCGTTCTCCCTAATCATCACAACAGGTTGCGAATTGAACGACGTGATGCACAATTTTCCTAGAATCCACCTCGCGAAACGACATCGCTAGAGTGTTCCTATTCCCTAAGCCCATTTAATATCGGTTAAAGAACAGGCAACCATAACCGAATATGATCCGCAGGTCGGTCGCCACTAACTGATAACACGGCTTGGATCACTTCTTCGCTCACAACCTTCATCGTATGATAAGATAAGATTTTATCAGAGTACGCCACCGGGTTTTGTGAGTTACGGCGAGTGAGCACCATTTGCTTCTACTAGTTCGCTTATTCAGTTCGTAGTGAATTCGTGCTATGGCAGCATAAAATTTCGCCTTTCGGTCAAAGTTTCGTTCGGTTAAACATGCTTTAAAGTAATTAATAATCTAGTGTTAAATAACTACCTCTAAACAATGATTCGTCCAGCATCGTTGATTCGCGACGACGAAGATCGTTTCCCACAGTTTCAAGCCAATGCGAGACACATTCAAGAAGGCAAGTGTTTCATGTGAAAATATCCGCAACCGGATTCACGCTAAATGATGACGAACTGCATTCCAGATTCCATTGATTGCGGCATCAAGGCGTGTAACTGCTGCAATGGCCCGGGATGTCAACGGTTAGGAACCACAACCTCCTTTTTGGTGATCCTATCGCTGTTGGGATTTGTTCAGGGAGGGGTCGAAGCTTATTTTCGGATTGCAGCCCACCAGGCCGCCAGTGAATATGATCTGGATCCGTTCATCGTGGATTGGCTCTTGGTGACCAGTGGAATTGCTCAGGGGGTGCTTGCACTGCTTGTTGCCTATTGGGGCAATCGATTGCACCGGATCTCGTGGCTGGGAGGCACTTTTATGCTTCAATCTGTTGGACTGGTGCTGCTCATCATACCAACGCTGACTCACAAGTATGTTGAAATTGACACATGTATATGTATGCTTTGTGATAAGAACGTCAGGTGTGTATTGCGTTTTCTGCGAATCGTAACCAGCTTTATCTATAGGCAAATCGTGGGGTTTGTTATCGTGAATACGGTTTTAGTTGAATGTTTATGCTGCAGTCTAGTTTCGTCGAAGATTTGTTGTATTTTGAATGAGACTTAAAGCATTTTTTTCGCTCCTGTTATTTTTTTTCATTGTTTACAGCTTGTAGAGAAGTTCTTGTTGAGATTTGTTTTAAATACAACATAAATACAAAGCAAGCAATGCTACGTTATGCGAGAGTGTATTGCTAAGTGTATATAAGGGAATCATAACTTAAGCTATTACCTTCGGGATTGATTAAAAGCTCTAATAAAAACTTTTAGATATATTAGAGTGAATAAAACAACCCGGAGAGCATGTTTAGCTGAATAACTTCCACATCTTTGTCAATGACTCAACATTCCCACGGGAACTTGACCTACTCACAAAGCTAACTATAGACCCCTAAGAACAACATAAAGCTAAAATAAAAAAAAATTATAGTAATGTGTGGCATTCCAAAAATCATCTGCGCGAAAATTTATGATAAATGATGATGATTTAAGATCCGTTAACTTCATATTAAATCATAACAGAATATTTTGAAAATATATTTAGACCCTATGACCCTATGATGGATCAAATATGTTAAATTTCTCATTTTACTGGTAAATGCCATACGATATTTCCATGATGGCCCCTTAAGAATTAGTTTGGTTTATTGGACTATAGGTTAAAAGCCCGTTACCCTACTTAAATATTATACACATAATTATTGTTACATATACAGTTGTGCTCATAAATATAATATTAACTTATCACGAATCACGTCTGTTGTCATAGTTGTGGAAATAACATCCTGTAGTGTGTTGAAATCATTCATGACCCTACTAGTTGGCTCATACTGCGTATAGCTCCTCGATCTGAATGTAGGATCGAAGACTCTCCGACGACGAACAGTAACCGGACTCGCAAAGTCCAATTTAGTCCTAACGAGGCTGGTATATATTGTTAGGATTGCGTAAGGATCGGTAAGATCACGGCCAAACCGTCGGGTAAACGCAAAAAGTTGCAATGATTCCTTAATGACTCTACTGATATGGTCGTTGAATGTCAGTGACTGATCCATTGTTACGCTCGAATCCCGAACGTTATCTACTCGTAGCAGAATTGCATGTCCCAAACCCACGGTGCCCCGTTATTATAAAATAAAAATGTCCATCAAAACCAAGTACAGGGCTCGATTCCTGTGGTAATTCTGCACCTCTGGACCAATTTAAAAAAAAATCCCTAGGAGGAATCTCGAGAAATCTTGATTTGAAGTTTAAAGTTAAGAAATTTCAAAAGAATCCATATAAGAATCCAAAAATATCACCCAAAACCCTGATTAATCCACCTAGATAGATGTCCTTCAATTCTTCTTGTACCTGCCGGTCGAAAGTAACCACCAGCTTTGCAGGGTTGCTGTCCGGCATTCTTGAAATATGCCCTGCCCATCGTACCCTTCCAGCTTTAGCTACCTTCTGGGTACTGGGTTCGCCGTAGAGCTGGGCGAGCTCTTGTTTCATCCTTCGCCGCCACACACCATTCTCTTGCACAACGCCAAAGATGGCCCTAAGCACGCGTTGCCGTTATTAGAACTATGAATATTTATAACTGACGCAAGTATGTTTTTGTATGGCTAACTTGCTCGAGTTTAGTATAAGTGTGTTGCTTTCAATGTTTAATAGAATGAAAGGTAAAAATTAATTTTAATTTAGTGTTTATGTTCATAATGGTGAGAAGTAAGACCAGAGTTCGTGTAGAAAAATAGTAGTTAGAAGCTGTTATACTCGATCACAGCACTTATGAATCGACCTTTGCTGCCAATTCTGGTCAAAGTTCTAATCAACGGACTAGAAAAAGCATGTTTGATATGTAAGCCAAAACCTATTCCGGTATCTCTATAGAACTCTGGAACATGATAATTCAAGATATGGTACTTTGACGTGAATGGAAGCTGCGGCTTTTACCAGCTGCTAGCAAAGCCATCAATTGCTTCCTCAAAACCATGCTCGAGTTTTTCTTGCGTTCACTTTTTTGAAATCATTCAGAACCTGCTGCTTGAAATATTAATTAGAAAATTGTTAATGTTTGAGCAGAGTAATGACGTAATCCGAAAGATCGGGATTCTAGTGAACTCTATGCAATTTGTTGATGCCTCATCTGTACTTGGTTCACTCATAAATTTACTCAACATGGCGCTTCTCGAGCAATTTTAAAATCGTATTAACAATTCCGAACTAGATGTGTAGGAAATAAGCAAATGTTCATTTTTTTTCTTTATTGAAGTGTTTTTAAAAGTTCAAAAATTAAATATTTTATCTTCGTCGTAACCGAAAACCCAAAAGAATATGCAGAAAGCTTGTACAATTGTTTCTTTCTAATGTGCATTTTTCCTGATGTTTTCCTTGGTTCTCGTTCTCGTTCTCATTCTATATGCCGAGCTCACTCTTGAAAATCGTAGCTTTTCCTTACCGCCAAGCTCTGTCAATTAAATTGTTACAGCATCTGACGAAGATCTAACCTGTTATATAATGCTAAACAACTACACTACTTTAAACAAATCTTTAAGCTGTTGGTTTTTTTTCATCATTTTTTTCCATACTCCAATCTTTACTTCTGATGCTCGAATACATTTGTGAATACAATAAAAAAAAATACAAACTTTAATCTGAATGGCATTCAACAAAGAATCTGCAGCCTGCACGTGAATTCATGAATGGTTCTGAACGAGAGGTAGCATTCTTGAAGATAGACGGCCATACAAAAAACATACCTTAACATAGCTTAATCAGTAGTAAAAATGTATAATTGTAATAAAGTCAACAAATGCAAACTGGTTGAAAACACCTTGGACCACTTTTTGGACGGCTTTCAAGGTATTTTTGGGATATTATTGAATTAAAATATAGATTCTTTTGAAATTTCTTAATTAAAAACTTTAAATCAAGATTTCTCCTAGGGATTTTTTTAAAAATTGGTCCAGAGGTGCAGAATTACCACAGGAATCGAGCCCTGTACTTGGTTTTGATGGACATTTTTATTTTATAATATCGGTCTACCGGGGCACCGTGAAACCTCTTCCATGATCTTCAAAACCATCAAGGATTCTATTACAGTTTAAATGATGGATGGCTTCAATTCTTTTATTCAGCTATACCTATGATGGTCGTTCGCGGCCTGTGCGCCGATCTACTTTGAACCGGCGGCGGCAACTCAGATCGGCTTGGTCCGAAATTATTTTTCAAACAATACCCCATTTTAAATGTTTGCGTTTCTCATGCACTAAAAGCAGTAAGCATAACTTTTATTAAATACGCTGTTAAATTTTACACTGCAATGTGGCGTGAAAGGGCGGTTTGAAAGCTATTGATGTTTCCTTTAATTAATATTCCTTTTGAGATGACATGTTTCGGAATGGGGCTCTCTGGAAAATCCCATAAATTTCTACAGAGATTTTTCATGAATTTAGAAAAAATCCTTCAACACTCCTGAAAAATTGATTGAAAAATTGCAGATTTTTTAAAAGCATTCCTTCGGACATTCTGGAGCTTTCCTAAATTTCTTCGGGAATTTCTGCAAATATTGCAGAAGTCCTCCAGGAATTTCTTCAAAAATCCCTTCAGAAACCTCTTCAAGAATTCCTTAATTTATTGAAGAATTCATTTAAAAAATACCATGGGAAGATTTACCTGAGGTTCCTTCAAAAATTTTCTCAGGATTTCCTCTACCTGGCGTTTACAAAGCAAGGCCATGCGGAAAGTGATTCAATTCATGGTACGTTCTACGGTGTTAGTATCTTTTGTACTTCCTTATGCCTGTGAGCAGTATCCTGTTAGTTTTATGACACAGGAATGCAAAAATGGTGAATCGGCTCAGAAACCTTACAGTAAATAGCAATGGAAGTGCTGAATGAACTATAAGCTCAGATACGGGAATTCTCAAATGGGGATATAATGCTTACAAAGAAGAACAGAAGAAATAATTCCAACAGGACATACCTGAAATTCCTATAAAAGTATTTGATAGAGGAAATTTCCCAGGATTGTCCCTTAGCTTAAGCTAAGCTAAGCTAATAGCTTAGACTGACTGTACATGTCAATGGTTGCTACTTTGTGATTGATCAGAGCTGGTGCAAATTGCACTTCGATCCAAGTGATTAGCGGTTGGGGTTTACCATTTATTTGCAAAGTGCACGTTTCAGCAGCTCACAAATGATGATCAATAACGGCGCCGGCCAAGTCTTTACAGTAAGTTGAGAAAGGAAATGAATGTTAGTGTGTGGTGATTGTTGCTACTAGAGACCGAGAATACCGCCGCATCTCCACAATAAGCACAGGATGGAAGTTATGTTAGTTAGGTGGGGTAATCAGAACCATAGATCGGGATTCACCATGGAAAGTGAAAGTCTATTTTACTAGTACAATCGGGCGGTATGTTATTATTATTATTTATTCAGACTAAGGCCGAAGTGGCCTGTGCGGTATATAATAGTCT
Source organism: Armigeres subalbatus (assembly GCF_024139115.2). Classification (NCBI taxonomy): domain Eukaryota; kingdom Metazoa; phylum Arthropoda; class Insecta; order Diptera; family Culicidae; genus Armigeres; species Armigeres subalbatus. The sequence goes on along the minus strand of NC_085140.1, from coordinate 246,712,076 downwards.
TCTCCATTCGGCTCGGTCCATGGCTACACGTCGCCAACCACGCAGTCTACGGAGGGTCCGCAAGTCATCTTCCACCTGATCGATCCACCTTGCCCGCTGCGCACCTCGCCTTCTTGTGCCTTCTTGTGGATCGTTGTCGACAGTGGCGCCGGGAGTGGGTGGGACAGGTAGGACATGTCCTACGCATGAATTTTTCTGGGTGGGACAGTCAAAGCATTGTCCTACCCATGATTGTGCTAAAAACCTATGAAGTCATTGGTTGGCAAAAATTTGTGTGTTAGCAGAAGGTGATTTTAAAGTTAATCAGAGTCCAAACTATAAACATAGATGTTTTTGGGATCCTAAAGCTATAGACTACTGATTGTTGTTTTGGACTTCAGGCCCTTTAAAATCCCTAAAGCGCTTAAAGATGTCTAAACTACACTTCTTAGACTCTAAAGGTTTTACAGAGGTAAAATAGAAATTGTTGAAATCTGCAAATGCGATTAAATAATTGTTTTAGAAGTTATGATAAAGCACGATTGTATGGATTATTAGAAGCCACGGAAAAAGTCTTCTTCAAATCTCTATTGAACCAGAAACATACCAAAGACCGCTTTAAATCTGATCCGTAAGGGATTCTGAGCTCCCAAAACAGATTTATCGACAATCATGCGATTTTTTGGAAATTTGTTTTGGATTGCTTGATCCAGGAGGTAATATAAAATCCTACTAGTTAGAAATAATTGATTGAAACAATTGATTTTTTTTTAATTTCTGTGACCCGTGACTTCTTCAGGAAGCTTGTAAAGATGTTCGATAATCGATAATTGGAAAGCAATGACCTAAAAAAAGAGGGAATTTTCTAAAATTATATAAATATTCCGGGCTAAGTCTTGATTATTTTTAGAATTGATTATATTGCAAGCATATTTTTTTCCAAATTGAAATGGATTTCATCTCAACATGGAACAGTTATGCTTTCCGCGGCAGTATAGATAGAATGTGCATTAGGGTGGTTCAAAAAATCGATTTTGCTCCACAGTGCTCATCTGATTCTTTACCATGTTCTGAGTGTCCTCTGAAAATTTGAGCTCATTTGGATTAAAACTGATTTAGCACAAGCCGTTTCAAGTTTGCATGCAAATTAGTATGAAATTTATTTTTCATGATACTGTTAATGACGCTTCCCATCAAGCGCATGTTAAAGAAAACCTGCATAGCTAAAGGAATACTCAACAGCTTTCACTCAGTGAAAACCGCATCTCAATTAATTGTTCCAATAATTAGTAATCGAATTTAATCTATACCGTGGTTTTCTGGAGCTAATTGCATAACTCATCAACAGGCAACATTGCTGCTCGTGGCGCGAAAGATAGCACACAAAATTCAGGCTACTATGTTGCACTGCACATTTCAGTGATGCCCTCAAAGAAGTTTAACGATCATGACTAAAGATTCGCAACCTGTTTTAAAATCGATTACTAATTATTGGGACGATTAATCAACATGCGGTTTTCGTTGGGTGAAAGCTGTGAGTTTCCCTTTTAGCTATGTAGGTTTTCTTTTAACCTGCGCTTAATGAAAAATAAATTTCCCCATACTAATTTGCATGCAAACTTGAAACGGCTTGTGCTAAATCAGTTTTAATCCAAATGAGCTCAAATTTTCAGAGGACACTCAGAACATGGTAAAGAATCAGATGAGCACTGTGGAGCAAAATCGATTTTTGAACCACCCTAATGTGCATCGACACGGCCGTGCAAAAAAAAATCCCATACAAATTTTTTGCATAGTTGGTCAGTTTTGCATGATTTGTCGACAAATCATAAAACTTTTTTTATACGGATTTACATATTTTGAACTGAAAACTTTTTTTACACGGAACGCATCTCCCGTGTAAAAAAGAATCGGGTATATAGGTGTCCCAATAAACTTTGCTTTTCCCTCCAGCATTCACAAGAACGTGGCCAGAACTGATCTCGACTGTTGAAGAGTGCCTTGCTTCCAGTGAATAGTACAAAATCATTATTTGTGTTAACGGATGTTAGTGATATAAAAGTCTTGAAACACCTGCGAATTTATGCGAATCGCTGTTAATACCAGAGCTGTTGCCCAAATCGGCATTTCCTATTTGTCCTACCCACGACTTGGAACGTGGATGCGCCTCTGGTTGTCGAGAACCATTTTCAGCGGGTTACTGTCCGACATTCTGGCTACGTGCCTGGGCCACCGCAGTCGTCCGATTTTCGCGGTGTGAACGATGGATGGTTCTCCCAACAGCTGATGCAACTCGTGGTTCGTTCGCCTCCTCCACGTACCGTCCGCCATCTGCACCCCACCATAGATGGTACGCAGCACTTTCCTTTCGAAAACTCACAGTGCGCATTGGTCGTTCACGAGCATCGTCCAGGTCTCGTGTCCGTAGAGGACTACCGGTCTAATGAGCGTTTTGTAGATTGTCAGTTTGGTACGGCGGCGAACTCTATTCGATCAGAGCGTCTTGCGGAGTCCAAAGTATGTACGATTTCCAGCCACTATGCGTCTCCGAATTTCTCTGCTGGTATCATTTTCGGCAGTCACCAGTACACAAATTCTTCTACCACCTCGATTTCGTCACCACCGATGCAAACTCGCGGTGGGTGGCTCACATTGTCTTCTCTTGAACCTCTTCCTATCATGTACTTCGTCTTCGACGTGTTGATGACTAGTCCAATCCGCTTGGCTTCCCTCTTCAGTCTGATGTAGGCTTCCTCCATCTTCTCAAAGTTACGTGCCATAATATCTATGTCGTCGGCGAAGCCAAATAGCTGGACGGACTTATTGAAAATTGTACCACTCGTGTTAATCCCTGCTCTTCGTATTACCCCTTCTAAAGCGATGTTGAATAACAGACACGAAAGACCATCACCTTGCCGTAACCCTCTGCGGGTTTCGAAGGGACTCAAGAATGCCCCTGAAACTCGAACTACGCACATCACCCGATCCATCGTCGCTTTGATCAACCGTGTCAGTTTATCCGGAAATCCATGTTCGCGCATTAGCTGCCATAGCTGGTCCCGATCGATTGTATCATATGCGGCTTTGAAGTCGATGAATAGATGATGTGTGGGCACGTTGTATTCGCGGCATTTCTGCAGTACTTGGCGAATGGCGAACACCTGGTCCGTGGTGGAGCGTTCGCCCGTAAAACCCGCCTAGTACTGCCCCACGAACTCCCTTGCAGTTGGTGCTAGTCGACGGTATAAAATTTGGGATAGTACCTTGTAGGCGGCGTTTAGCAATGTGATTGCGCGGTAGTTGCTACAATCCAGCTTATCGCCCTTTTGTAGATGGGACACACGACACCTTCCATCCACTCCTGCGTCAAAACTTCCTCCTCCCAAATCTTGGTAATGACCCAATGCAGCGCTCTAGCCAGTGCCTCACCACCGTGTTTAAATAGCTCTCCTGGTAGTTGGTCAACCCCAGGGGCTTTGTTGTTCTTCAGACGGCCAATCTCCTCCTGGATTTCCTGGAGCCGGTAGAATTCTGTCCAGCGCACGTTCCCCCAAATCCATCACCATACCGCCATCTTCGTCTGCCACATCGCCATTCAGGTGTTCTTCGTAGTGCTGCCGCCACCTTTGGATCACCTCACACTCGTTCGTAAGAAGGTTCCCGTTTATGTCCTTACTGTGGCACGTGGCACGTGGCCCTTACGTGAACGGTTCAACTTCTCATAGAACTTTCGTGTGTTATTAGCGCAGTACAGTTGCTCCGTCTCTTCACGGTCTCGATCTTCCTGCTGACGCTTTTTCCTTCGGAAAATCGAGTTTTGTCTGTTCCGCGCCTGTTTATATCGTGCCTCGTTCGCCCTCGTGCGGTGTTGCAGCAATCTCGCCCATGCTGCATTCTTCTCTTCTACTAACTGCTCACATTTGCCGTCATACCAGTCGTTTCTCTGATCCGGGGACACCGTGCCAAGTGCAGCGGTTGCGGTGCTTCCAATGGCGGATCGAATATCTCTCCAGCCATCTTCAAGAGACGCTGCGCCTAGCTGCTCTTCCGTTGGGAGTGCCACTTCCAGCTGCTGCGCGTATTCTTGTGCTAGTCTAACGTCTTGTAGCCGCCCAATGCTAAGCCGCGGCGTCCGACTCCGACGCCTGTTGTACACCGTCGAGAGTTTTGAGCGCAGGCATACTGCAACGAGGTAGTGGTCGGATTCAATATTCGCACTGCGGTAAGTGCGGACGTTCGTTATGTCGGAAAAGAATTTACCGTCGATTAGAACGTGGTCGATTTGGTTTTCCGTTTCTTGGTTAGGTGATTTCCATGTGGCCTTGTGGATATTTTTGCGGGGAAAGAAGGTGCTTCGGACTACCATTCCGCGGGAGGCTGCGAAGTTTATGCATCGTTGGCCGTTGTCATTCGATACGGTGTGCAGACTATGCGGTCCGATGACCGGTCTATACATTTCCTCCCTTCCTACCTGTGTGTTCATGTCACCGATGACGATTTTGACATCCCGCAGAGGGCATCCATCGTATGTCTGCTCCAGCTGTGCGTAGAACGCTTCTTTCTCGTCGTCGGGTCTCCCTTCGTGTGGGCAGTGCACGTTGATGATGCTATAGTTGCTATAGATCATACCATCACAAATATTGCCCTCCGCTCACTTTCAAATCGACTTCTATAAAAACATTCTTTATGCCTGCCGTATCCTAACGGAACTATCAAATTTATACCCTCGCCTCTAATTCAATCATGAACATGTACATCTATGTTTGGAAAATGATATTAGCATTTCCATATCATTGTAAATCGTTTAACTTCACGTAGAAGTAATACACTCATATCATTAATAGTGTACTTTCTACAGTGTTAAAAAAACTCACACTTACGGTGTTCGGGTCATATTGACCCGGATTTGACTAAGCCAAATTAACATGTTTAATGTTTATATTCCAAAATATTCGTCTGCTAATTAATTTTCCGAAACTGATCGGAGATTATTGATCGGTCACACCTACATCCTGTAACCGTCAGAGGAAGGATCGTCAGTTAGCCACTTTTATATGGACGAAAATTGCACACGACTATCGCTAATGCAGACAAAATTTCTACAGATGTTCTAGGTTCTCCAAACCGTTCTGGATTTCAGAGCCTTGGTCGAGCAGGTCAATTACTCTTGGTACGAAACCAATAACAACCCATGGTGCCCATACAGGCCCTTAGAGGTTATGCGCATGATTTATGATCTACATATGTCCAAACCAATAGTGCCCATACAGAGGTTATGCGCATAATTTATGATCTAGACAGCATAGCATAGCATAGCATGGAACCCTTACACAAATCGTAGATGGAGTTGCAGAGATAAGCATATCCACGGTCATTGTAAATCTGCCACAATCCACAATTAAGCGGACCCGATTTTCTCCACACACTTGATGAAGGAGAGAAAAAAGAATGGCAAACATATATTTAAATGTTTGAGTTATTTTGAATTATATCATGGATAATAGTATAATTGTGAATATACGTTTAAATATATGGATGAGTGCTATCCACCGATACAATTTCAATAGAGAACAAAAACTAATATACAACAACATTGGTTATACATATTTTGTGGATGGCACGGAAGTGCGTGAAAGTGGACATCAAAATTGCAATACTGAAACTTGATAAATCATCCAAAACCGGTGCACGGTGTCATCATCGCGTCTAGAAAGTTACTGGAGCATTCGTCCCATTTTGACGTCAATAAATTGAAGCAATCGTTGATTTAGATTTTTGATCAGCGGTCCGAATTTCTTCACGATGGCCTAGGAAAATAATTTTCTGTATTTGACAACTGTCTCTCTGTGCATATTTTTGGCTTCCATCCTCTGCCATTCCTATTTCTCTCGTATCTTCTGACTAGAAGAAAAAAAAATCATTACGTTTCTGAACGATGTGGTGTTGACATTTTGCTCTCTGATAATGTCATTCATCCTAACGGCCAACTTGTCGTTATTAATAAACAAATTGCTGTTAGATAATGTGACCAGACGTCTGCATTTTTCAACTTTGTTTTACACATTTATTACAATTCATACAGCCTTACAAATATTTTTCCATTTTTTTTGGCCAAAATCTATGCGAAGTGCTCTTTTGGAGGATCCATTTTCAAGCCAGCGACGTTGTCCAGGTAGGCGTCCCGCGTTTCGCAGGACACTTGCTGGTCACATTACTGTTAGACAAAGTTGTTCTGGATGAAGAATAGTGAAATACCGCCAACGGGGGTGTCATTGGGCCAAAATGTGGTATGCTCCAAATAAATGTTAAAAAGCTCTAGTAGTTAACATTGGAATCAAGTTTTAATTAGTTTAATACAAGCTTGAACAATGAATTTATCACAGTGTAGGGAACAAATAATAAATGAGGGAAATTCTTCAAAGTTATATGTTGTTTAAAATTGGCCCATTCTCACCACTCACAGGGGGTGACATTGGGCCAAGTACAATAAAGTTCAACGGTGACGATGCAACGATTCAATCGTTCATTAAAAATAATTGCCTACATTACGGCTCTTACCAACTATGTATGGAAAATCAAACAAAGGCTTGGCCCAATCTCACCCCTTTTCAGCGTGCATTGCTCGTTGCTACGAAAAACCAGAACCGCTATATAAATATTCTTAAAATTTGATGAAACAACAACATATTATCGTAACATGACAACAAGGTATCCATCGATCCAAAAACTAGTTATGTAGGGTTCAGGCAGGTATTTTCGTCTTTTCGTCATAGTCTCGAAAACCAATAAAAGAGAAACTTTTTTGACAAACTCATCCGTATCAAATCGTAAGCTCAGGAGATACGTTTTGCTATAGTGGAGTTTTAGGTAAAGGACGTTCCTTTCGATGGTTTTAGCCCCTATGACGATGGACGGAAATACCTGCCGTGTCCCTAATAGATTTGTGGGGCATTACCGACACTATTTTAATACGGGTTCATTCGATGAATAGTTTTACATTCAAATTCCAAGAATTATGGTACGAGCACAATTGCACAGTTCTTGGAATTTGTTTTGTGATTTCCTAGACGTGAATTTTAATATAATTTCTAACCGTTTGAAGTTTTCATCAAAATTCGTAACAGTTTTTGAGATATTAGGAGTTGAAACATTTTTCGTTTTTGGCCCAATCTTACCCCCTAGGCCCAATGTCACCCCGAACGATGGTAACACAAACTATTTAGAACTAGAAGAAGCGCTCCTGGAATTCTACTCATGGCTCCGATATTCATTCCATCAAAAACAAAGCACTGGAAAGTAAGTCGATCTGTTTCATATATTTATGATTTTTTGCAGCGACGAGCACGCATATTGACAAAAAGAAGGGACCACATATGTGGCGTATATCTTTATTTCACGATGAGATGAATATATGTTCAGTGAGATGGAGATCAGGACAGTTCCTCTATATCGGATTCATCTATGCAGTTTAAATCAGGTCAAAATCTGTCTGAATATATAAAAATGAAATGGTCTGTGTTCGTATCCGCATAACTCAAAATCAACTGCGATACGCATAATTTAAGATCTAGATATGTCCAAACATTCCCGTTATGTTTGGATATGGATACTCGGAAGTAGTGCGTAACGGTGTGAATTCGGCCATATTGTCAGGCTCAGTACAACACTGAAGCTAACAATATGGCGTCCCTAACCTCGAATCCCAAGGTGTCAGGCGACCCGTGCCGAGGGGATAAATGGCCTGAGGGGTGAAACAATTAGCCAGGTCGTTAACGGAGCATTTGGAGGTTCCACATAGTGACGGCTACTTCCGCGGCAAGCGGGTGAGGGACCGAGTGTATGGGTGACCACACAAGTAAGCCTCGCATGATACGCATGGTCGGTAGTGTTAGAATGACTGAAGTCTGGTGAGGCCTGGCAGGAGTGTCGGGGGGCAGATACCTCTGCGGCAGCTCAGAATTTGGGGACACGAAAGTCTCGCTATGCCTAACAAGAGTGTCGGGGGGTTGATGGGGTCTTCAGCACCTCAGAAATTGGAGACGTGTAAGGTAAGTGGTGCCACTCTGTTGCAGGATGGGTTGACCACCACACTAGTTAAGGACTATCTGGGCTACGAAATGTCAACAGGCTGGTACCACCTGCAAGGTACTTGTCTGGAACCCCGTTGGCAGTATCAAAGTTCTGGTAGGTGAGAGTTAGGCACGCGTGACGTGCCTGGTGTTCCACGCCCAAACGATGCGCAGGAGGTGCACAGAGTTGATACAAATGAGAGATGGGGGTATTACAACTCCCACAGAGTGAGAGACTGAATGTCAAAAGAGTGGTGCTCAAGTGGTGCAAGTGATAGGGACTGAAGGTATGAGCGAGCACACAAGTAAGCCTCGCATAGCACGTGTGGTCAGCTTGACTGCACGATCTAGATATGTCCAAAACCGGATGTTTCAAGTTCTTCAAATTATTCTTGAGTTCAGACCCATTGGTCCACCACGTCAACTGGGAATAATACAAAGCCAATAGCAAACCCATGGTGTTCATACAGACTCTTAGAAGCCATATGCATGATGTGTGATCTGGGTATGTCCAAACCTATTATTCTAAGCTCTCCAAATAAATCGGGAGTTTAGACGAATTGGTCAACCTAGTCAAATGGACTCATTACAAAGACAACAGTAACTCATGGTGTCCATAAAGGCCCTCAAGAGGCCATGTGCATGATTTACGATCTAGATATGTCCAAACCGGATGTTCTAAGTTCTCCAAATCCAGAACATTTTCTAAATTCAATTTCTTCTTGTTCAATGGCTCCACATTCCAACTGGAACTTGGCCTGCTTTTCAAATTAGTATTCTATTAGGATATCCTCAGATATTAATTGAAAGCTTATCTATGCCCGCCATTGCATGAGTATGTATCTTGTGTGGCAACTGGCAAGTACAATGGATACACTATGCCCATGGAGACGAGAATGTTCCCCACCCGAAAACATCCTAGACCGGATTGAGAATCGAACTCGCCATTTCCGGATTGACAATCCTACGCCATTGCTCGCATGGCTGGAGAACCCTAAAATCCTGATAACATTCTAATCGTAGGAAGAGAAGAAATGTGGAGTACTTATCGCTTGGGTTCCCTTTGCTCTTTTTTCCAAACAAGTTGGAATCATACCCACCTGTCAAATAATATGGATTCCGCCATGATGCTAAAATAGAAATACCTAAATATTTATTTTGCGGAACATTTTGTCCCTTGATTAGGTTTCTTAAATTTTGTGTTATTGTATATATTGCTTCTATCCTGATTTCTTCATTGGCCGTTACCTATTTTGCATGTTTTTATTTTTTATTTTTACGGGGTAGTTTTCATTTTAGTCCCTTAATGATTGATAGTGCCATCCATGATTAGCCCTTCAGCTAACGTTTATGCCTCAGCCCAGCTGTTTGAAAACTGACAATCCTCTGTTACATAATATTCCACGTTTCGATTAGGACCCCTCATCAAGGTTCATCAAGACCATTCTTGCGCTGTAGAGAACATCGCTATTTATTCTAAAATGTCATGTTGTCAACCTCCGTAAAATCCTTACGCTCATATTTCTCTTTATCATATTCCACAGTTCAGATGACACCCAAACATTATCGGCTTCACAAGTGGGAAATGTATGCGTCCTGGAGCAATCCGCTCAACTACAGATGGATCACCCGCATGCCATCACCACTCTGGTGTTGATGTTCATCGCACAAGCCGTCATCGGTATTGCCAATATTGCTTTCTACTGCTTGGGAATGAGCTATATGGATGACAATTTACTGGAGCATCAAAGCCCTGGACACATTGGTATGTAGCAAATCTCTGTATTAAATTCCTCTTAAATATTCTTTGATTTATCGTTATAGCATGTGCCTTAGGTGCCCGCGTTTGGGGCCAGCAATTTGGTCTAGCCGTAGTATTGGCCGTCGGCGCCACCTCTCTCAGCTGGTGGCTCGGCTGGGTCATAATTGCTCCCATCGTTTTCATACTGGGCTTCTTGATTGCTCTCTTTCCGAAGAGACTACTTTCCACCCTGGTCCGTCAAGCAGCGGACGACATCATCGAAACGGCCACCAACAACAGCACCCAATCGTTGCCCGGGCACAAGTGGCTAGCCGATATCGCTTTCGCTCCCTCACTGAAACGTGTTTTCACCAATGGAATTCTGATCTTCAATGTGCTGGCACTGGTGTTCGTTCAAACCGCGATTATCAATTTCAATGCCCACGAGCAAAACTATCTACAATCGCGCTTCTTCCTGCCGACCTCCAATGTCAACGGGTTGAACGATGAATGGACCTCCCGATTGATCACAAACCTGTTGCGGCCACCAGTGGTGGCGCTGGCCATCATCGTAGCTGGGTTGATAATTGCCAAGGCGAATCCCAGTCCAAGGTAGGTAATTGTAATAAGATTGGGTAAGGATGATTCAGATTTCAATGGTTCTGTTAGGAACATTTCTGTTAATAGATTTCATGTTTCAAGACATTTCATGGGCTTCATGCTTAGTTATTGTTTTTATCACCGCGTTCAACTCGGTGGATTAAAGGAACATGATTAATGCAGTTATTGGTTTTAATTTAGACATTTTTATTTTAAAACAAAGCACATCTTTTCATTACTGCCCAGTGCCCATCATGCGAAATTCATCAAAGAACCCAAGATACTATTATTTGGTCACCTGAGATAGAAAAAAGACCTTTGCACTCTGTCTTATGACGGTTTCCAAGCTTCTTAAAAGAAGAATTCCGACCCCTTTTAAAGGGGGCTTCCGAACCACTTAAAATGGGACTCATGATCCTCTTGAAAGTGGGCTTCCAACCCTCTTGAAAAGGGGGCTTGCGACCCTTTTGAAAAAAGGGCTTTCGAGCCTCATGAAAGGAGTCTTCAGAGTGTGGGGAATAAAGTGAGTCTGAAAAATGCATTTGCATTTGTTGGTTACATTGATGGATAAAGTGGAACGTATTTCTTATTTCATGATAAAAATAATGAAAAAAATTTAAATATTCAAAAATGACATTAATAGAAAAAATGATAACGAATTTGAAATTCAATCGTAGTTGGCATTTGAAATGCCAGCATACAAAGAAGCTAATGAGAAGAAATTTGAAATTCAATCGCAGACAGGAATTCTAGATGATTCGAACGGTGAAAATAAACTATCATTCAGTGTTCTGTTTTTGAGGCGTGAACATGCGAATTATCCTTCGGTATTCCGCGCTTGTTTTCGTTGGTAAAAGGCAAATCGGAAGACGGATTTGCTTGGCTACGACAAATAGCACAGCTTCTAGGCCTTGCGCTACATGTAATTAAACTCGATTCTGTGCTGTTTGCAAAACAGTTTGCCTCATCGGCAAAAAAATGTCACGATGTCGCGTACATTTTTTTGAAAAACTGTTTCGGCTTGTTTGGTGCATGAAATTTGACTGGAAAAAAATGTAAATATTCGCATAATCAAAGTGTTTTAATGTACATTTCCCAACACTGGACTACTATAACTGCAGATGAATCGATGAACATTTTTAATGGTAACAATGTTCTAGGAAGATGAAGATGAAGCAGAACTATAAACGAATTCACCCGACATAAAATTATTTGGAACTAGTTGACCCGGCAGACGTTGTCCTGCATAGTAGGCGAAAATGCAGTTTTTGAATTACGCATTAAATGCGATTCTTTATTTAAGTTTTTTTTATGATTTTGTCAACTTTACCCATGATTTTCGCATGAGGAAATATCATATAAACCCGTCGGAAACGATTACGAACATATTTGCTGAAGGATTGAAAAAAATCCATCCACCCGTTATCGAGTTATGCGGATACGAACACAGACCATTTCATTTTTATTATATAGATCAGAACCATTTGAGGCACCATACTAATGCTATTGCTTGATCATAACTTTAAACAACCGGGAAAATCTATTACTTTTATTTTAATTCAATTGATTTTCAACTATAGTCGTTTCTAAATTTATCATTGACGTGGAAAGTGAATATTTTGAGCAATTAAATAATTGTGTTACATCGAAAACGATTTAAAAATTTTGATTAAAGCCAAAATCTGCAATTTTCATTTGCCCCTGAGTTTTGACATACATGGGGCAAGTGGGACATATTTGAACAACATTTTCGATATAGCTATTTTAATTATTTAAGATGGTTGTCTAGTGAAAAATAGCTTCGTTATTCATATATCATATGGACCTGGATCAGAGGCAGTTTGATTTCGTTGTTACAAAAGTATTGTACAGTTAATTACCAAATGTGTATTTTACATTCTGAAAATTATCTCCCACATGAATAAGAGTAATGGCTATAACTGTTTTTGAGCCGTGAACATGCGAATTATCCTTCGGTGTTCCGCGCTTGTTTTAGTTGGTAAAAGGCAAATCGGAAGACGGATTTGCTTGGCTACGACACAGAGTATTTCAAAAGGAGGCTTACAACCTGCTTGGAAGGAGGCTTTCGAGACGCGTAGAAGAAGGTTTTAAAGAGTTTTTTTTTTAAGTTTTTTTGCCTCAAGACTTCTGAAGATTTTCGTTAAAAAGCATATTCTTAACATATTATTCAACATTATGTTTCGATCGGGTAGATTGCTTTTGAAGATTTTTTTGTCCTTTGTCCCTCAGCACTTTATACGTGTTAATTGTGGCAATGGTGGACATGATTTGATAGGCTTTGAATTACTGATTGCCATGCATATTATGTCTTGGAATAAAAAATTATATAATTATTAAAATTTAACCAATAAGTTTTTATTGAAATTGTAATATATCCGCCATTACGCATTTTCGTCCGAAGTACCTCCTGGGGTCAGCGAAGGTACCCCCAAAGGTACATGGTTGAGAACCGCTGCACTAGATAAGTGAATCAGAAAATATTGAAGCGTTATGTTTATACACTCAGTATACACTCGGTAAATTCTTCTCCGACATCACGAACGTCCGCACTTACCGCAGTGCGAATATTGAATCCGACCACTACCTCGTTGCAGTATGCCTGCGCTTAAAACTCTCGACGGTGTACAACACGCGTCGAAGTCGGACGCCGCGGCTTAACATTGGGCGGCTACAAGACAGTAGACTAGATTTTCCGGAGGAAAAAGCGTCAGCAGGAAGATCGAGACCGTGAAGAGACGGAGCAACTTGTCCGCGCTAATAACACACGAAAGTGGCGGCAGCACTACGAAGAGCACCTGAATGGCGGTATGATGATGTACCTGGGAGAACGCGAGCAGGACATAATTCTACCGGCTCCGGATCTCCAGGAAATCCAGAAGGAGATTGGCCGGCTGAAGAACAACAAAGCCCCTGGGGTTGACCAACTACCAGGAGAGCTATTTAAACACGGTGGTGAGGCACTGGCTAGAGCGCTGCACTGGGTCATTACCAATATTTGGGAGGAGGAAGTTTTGCCGCAGGAGTGGATGGAAGGTGTCGTGTGTCCCATCTAGAAAAAGAGCGATAAGATGGATTATAGCAGCTACCGCTCAATCACATTGCTGAACGCCGCCTACAAGGTACTCTCCCAAATTATATGCCGTCGACTAGCACCAATTGCAAGGTGTTCGTGGAGCAGTACCAGGCGGGTTTTATGGGCGATCGCTCCACCACGGACCAGGTGTTCGCCATTCGCCAAGTACTGCAGAAATTCCGCGAATACAATGTGCTCACACATCATCTATTCATTGACTTCAAAGCCGCATATGATACAATCGATCGGGACCAGCTATGGCAGCTTATGCACGAACACGGATTTCCGGATAAACTGACACGGTTGATCAAAGCGACGATGGATCGGGTGATATGCGTAGTTTTTCAGGGGCATTTCAGGGGCATTCTCGAGTCCCTTCGAAACCCGCAGAGAGTTACGGCAAGGTGATGGTCTTTCGTGTCTGCTATTCAACATCGCTTTGGAAGGGGTAATACGAAGAGCGGAGATTAACACGAGTGGTACAATTTTGAATAAGTCCGTCCAGCTATTTGGCTTCGCCGACGACATAGATATTATGGCACGCAACTTTGAGAAGATGGAGGAAGCCTACATTAGACTGAAGAGGGAAGCCAAGCGGATTGGACTAGTCATCAACACGTCGAAGACGAAGTACATGATAGGAAGAGGTTCAAGAGAAGACAATGTGAGCCACCCACCGCGAGTTTGCATCGGTGGTGACGAAATCGAGGTGGTAGAAGAATTTGTGTACTTGGGCTTACTGGTGACTGCCGAAAATGATACCAGCAAAGACATTCGGAGCAACATAGTGGCTGGAAATCGTACGTACTTTGGACTCCGCAAGACGCTCCGATCGAATAGAGTTCGCCGCCGTACCAAATTGACAATCTACAAAACACTCATTAGACTGGTAGTCCTCTACGGACACGAGATCTGGACAATACTCGTGGAGAGTGCACTTGGAGTTTTCGAAAGGAAAGTGCTGCGTACCATCTATGGTGGGATGCAGATGGTGGACGATACGTGGAGGAGGCGAATAAACCACGAGTTGCATCAGCTGTTGGGAGAACCATCCATCGTTCACACCGCGAAAATCGGACGACTGCGGTGGGCCGGGCACGTAGCCAGAATGTCGGACAGCAACCCGGTGAAAATGGTCCTCGACAACGATCCGACGGGCACAAGAAGGCGAGGTGCACAGCGGGCAAGGTGGATCGATCAGGTGGAAGATGACTTGCGGACTCTTCGTAGACTGCGTGGTTGGCGAAGTGCAGCCATGGACCGAGCCGAATGGAGAAGACTCTTATATACCGCACAGGCCACTTCGGCCTTAGTCTAAATAAATAATAATAATATTATACACTCAGAAGATATGGGCAGGCGAAACTGATAAAAAATCATTTTAAAAAATCGTGTTAGCCTCATGATATACGAATGCAACCTGGTAACCTGGCTTAGAAACCTCGCAAACCAAAAATATGCCGTTTGTCCGTTATGCCAAATGACCCTCATTTTTGTCGCTGTTCACAATTATACCAAATGGACTTTATGCCAAATGCCCTTATGCCAAATGACCCGCTCCCGTTATGCCTCACATGGGTCACAGTTTTTCTCACATTCTCAAATATTTATTATCTGAAGACCTCTATAATAAATAATTAAAAAAAATATTATGAGAAGCTTTTTCAAAATACGAATAAAATGAATTCGTCTTGAATCGGAATTCGTCCACAATACACGGATTTCGGTTCATGGAATCTAAATCCGTTCACCTATTTAAATACTTGATATCTTAATTGCGCCACAAATAAAATCGTAAATAACACTTTAAATTGCTCTACATGTACCTTTAGAAGCCATCCTTGATGTTTGTATTAGGATGATCACTAAATATTAATATTACTGGCTCAGTTCGCAACACATATTTTTAGAACAGTAAAATAAAATCATGTACTAAATTGGACTTGTAATATGGTGTTTGCGGGGTTACACAATGTTTTTGATTTTTGTCATTTAAAGTTTAAGTCATATTTCCTATTTCCGAAGCAGAAAAACATTGCACCAAGCATATACACAGTATAAGATAAGGACGTACACATATTACGTAAGCATTTTTTCTGGATTTTTTGACCCCCCCCCCCCCCCTGTAAGATTTTTTTCATACAAATGATTTTTTATTTATATGGGGCGTAAGAAAATGACGGACCCCCCCCCCCCCCTTTAGTGCTTACGTAATATGTGTACGGCCCCTAACAAGTTGGCAAATTGATAATTTCTAAGCTCTTTGAATTTAATCATAAATCAGTGTTTGTTCGGATACCCACAACCAGTACTGCAGTTTCTCATTTTCGATTAGAGATATTACGATACTTTTATTTGGTCGCCTGAGATATAAAAAGGCGCTTTGCTCTCTGTCTTATGACGATCACGACCTTCTGCAGCAGTACTGGCCACAACCGTAATCAAAACTCTCCCGGCCCTTGGCTATTGTGAATAACTAAAATTACTGTGTTAAAGGCTGCTTTACACCTCGGGAAAATTTTTCGCCGGAATTTGGTCCCCGTGTATTTTAAAGGGGGCCGGGATTTTTATTTTCCGTGCCCAAATTCCAAAAACATCGCATATGCAAAAATACATGAGGAAAAAAAATCCGTGGTCCAAATTCCCGAGGTGTGAGGCTACCTTTACTCTCTTATGTAGTCGTTGATGTTTTAAACAAACCCTTAAGCAGTAGCCGATTCAATATACTCGTGAATACAGAAGCAATAGTAAACATTCGTTGTGGGAAACGCAATTCGTCTTTTATCCTGGTAGCTGCTGCATTATTTTCAGCAAACTCGCAGCAAAAATATCATATCGGCGCACGCAAAAAAAAAAGTTCATGAATTCGTGAACTAAAGAGTTCACGGTGTAATTTTTCGGGAACAACAGTCACGGATTCGGGAATACAGTCTGGAACGTTCTGGAAAACGTGACTGTTCGCGCATGAAGCGAACGAAAATCAAATATTCCTTCCATTTTGTTAACATCATCTTCTTTGATGTGGTGTTGTTCCATTCCCCAAAATTTCATTCTTCCAACCAACAAAACATGTACTGCTACCTGCTAAAAGTTACGCAAAGCAAGAGCTCTCTATCGTGTACAGTCACCGCATCAACAGCGAGAATTTTCTCATCGAAGCCACGCCCCATATACTTAGAAGAAACATTTTACATTGTCATTGTATACTATTAGACTATATAAGAAATGTGCACAATGTATCTCATTCATTCAGTATTTAGCCATTGTACGGCAATAAACCGGTTAAAGCAAAAAGCGAAGTAGTTTTCATTCCCCGAAAGCAGCCAAACCAACCAGCTCTTTTCAGAGCTATGAGTTAATTGATCCCTCCAGTCTGAGCTATCGACACCCCAGGCATTCCTTCGCCGAGAAGGAATTGGCCGATCATCCTTGGCATTCCGAAGAGGAATTGGCCGTTCAGCAGGGATCCTCAACCGAAGGATTGGCCTCATCATTCGACTGTCCGTGACCGGACAGTGACTGGTGTGCCCGAATCCATGAATTGAATCAAGGTATATTTTTGCTGGTTCACGAATTCGGGAACGCTTTTTTTACGTGCGTACTCGCTGATCAAGAATTGCATTTTGTGGTGCGCGGTTATGATAAACACGTACTCGCGGTAAAACAGTCAACGCAAAATTAATGCCGATTAGGTACCGACTAATGGTGTAACTTGCAACACTTTGGCTTGATCCCATTTAACTGCATTTTTAATGACTATTTGTTTTTTTTTAAATCTGGGTAACAATGCTGTCAAACATTAGCATATGATAGCATATCATTCTCAGGTTTTATTCTCAAAAGTTCAAAGTTTCAGGCTGAAAATCGCTTTTCTCCCTACTCAGCCACTCAAAGAAGTAGGTTTCGAAGGTTCCGGAAGGATTTTTATTAATGAAAAAACTGCGCATTAAAAGTAGTATGAACTAAACAACAAAAGTTCAAAAATGTGTTAAACTTTCTGAACTACCCGTGTGGGGTAACTTGTAATTGTAACCAAGATTTTTTTATGTACAGGTTATCTGACTTCGTCAGTAGATGGGAATAACCAGCGCGGGGGGGGGGGGGGGACATACATCGGGACTGCTTTGCGATTTGGGCGTAACTTATTTTGTAAACAAACATTGCTTCATGGATTCCGGAAAATGCAACCACTTTCATCTCAAACTAATTCCCTTATCCGGTAGAATAAAGCCTAATCTATCGGATCCATACCGTGGTTTCCTCATAAAATGCTTGTTTTAGCAGGAATTCCCCTTCCAATGTTTGTTTACAAAATAAGCTACGCCCAAATCGCAAATTGGTCCCGACATTTTGAGTGCAAAACGTAAACAAACGAGCATAAATCTATATAATAAAAATGAAATGCTCTGTGTATCCGCATAAGTCGAAAACGGCTTGAAGGATTTTCTTCATATCTTCAGCAGATATGTTCATTATCGTTTCCGACGGGTTTATATGATATTTCCTCATGCGAAAATTACGAATAAGGTTGAGTAAATCGTGAAACACTAAAATTAAGATTCGTATGGAAATTTCGCATGGGAATTTACGCCTACTATGCAGGACAACGTCTGCCGGGTCGACTAGTTCCATACAAAAATCCAAGATGGCTGAGTTGGGGATATTGACAAGTCAGAACACCCCCCAATAAATGCATCCTGATTGTAACATTAGGATATGTCTTCTTCTTCCATTTATCTTCTTCGACTGCTACATTTGAAATTGAAAAGTGTCGCAAGTAAACCCATTAGACGGTACTTTTTTTGTTTGTGTTGATTACTCTCATTGTTGTCGTATTGTCATTACCTCTGATCCGTGCATAAAGAAGCATGCCAGTTCCATACAAAACGATTTTTGCAATAACTCAGTTAGGAGTGATTTTCGAACATATCTTCAGGTATATGTTTACTATCACCTTCTTTCGGTCGTAACTGTACCGGAGGCTTCAAGTTACGATGTCTGACAGTGTCATGGCTTAAAAGAAATAGAAAGAATTTCCTGTAAGAAATAGAGAAATTTTGCGCCTATTGAAGTTTGGAGCCACATATGATTTCGCTCAAGACATGACTGTGCATTTTGAAAGCTAAGATGACAGCCGACAGTATTTAAATGAGCAAAATCAATACCAATAAGCCTTCACACCCAGTTTTGTTTTCTTTGGGTCCACGTACTCTAAAGAGTTGCGATCTCAATAATTTATAACACTGATATTTTTGAATTAATAACTTTTGGTTAACAAACTATTTGCCGGGTCTCAGCAATAAAAGTTGTGTGTCGGCAACATGCACAAGCAATAAACTTCCAAACATTTGAAACTAAGCTCCGATATCGCATAATCTGAAAGATCGAACATGGATCGATAAGACAATCATCTCATGTAGACTCGTTCTTTACTACAGTTAGTACGAATATTTGTAGTAGACAGAAGCCTGGAGTGACTCTACATAGCATTATTGAATTGCTTCGAATCCACTTAGCACCACATTTTTCCACGCTATCACACCGGTGTTTATCTACTTACGAAACCTCGAGCACGGGTTCAGGCGAAAGGAAGCATGCAATTATTTCTAATAAACCCAGCAGAGATCGTCGCCAGTCACGGTTGAGATGTTTACAAACAAACGACAATCAGGTCATCGGCTATTCCAACGCTGCTTTCTGTTTTTGCATTTCAGGAAAAAATAATCCATAATTTAAGCACGTATTAGTCGACTCATCATGATCTGTAGTAAAATCCCATCATTAGAACACGTTTACGTTGAATTCACTAGGGTCAGAATTAACGGAACAAGCATAGTGCAAAAAAACTTGAATATTAGTTTCCCAATTTCATAAGCTCCATCCACTCACACTGTTCACGAAAAAAAAAGTTGTCCTACAAGTTTTGAAATGCCCGAGCACCACAGGTCCAGCGGGGGAAATACGCAAACGCTACACGTCAATGACTTTCAGGTGCTAATTTTCAGCAAATAGAAACGCAATACAGTAATATACACGACGATCTCCATGACCGAAGGGAAACCTGGTAGGAAAAAATATATTCTTTTTTTATTACATCGAATCAAAAGCGCGTTCCACGATTGCGCACGATGCGCAGCGTAACGAAGCTAGCCGTTAACTAAGCTCGCAGATCACTTGAACTACGTAGATTTGCTGGCGGCGGCGGGTCAATGTTGCTCGTTGGCGGTGGAACCTGTCGCGGGTAAAAGCTGAGCATACTCAATATATGCATGTGTATATACCGATCAGACGCTGTAGGTCGTATGATGGATGCAAAGGGTGATGCTGCTTCATAGGTGTAATCACTTTGGAACATGAAAGCCTTCGTGTCGTATGGAAGTTTAATTCTAGCATGACCAAAACATGGACTGACTTTAAATTTTATTAATATCAATTTTAACATATATTATATATCATTAACTAACAAAATTGTAAGAATAAATCCGACATACTTTTCGAAGCCCAAAACCAAAATAAAACTGTAACAAAATCAAAGCCAATGGTTGTAACTACAACTACAACCAACTAAAACTTAGGCGAAAAAAAGTATTGAAGATAGAAAAGTTTCACACATTTAAAATTGTTAACATTTGATTTGTATTAAGGTTCCCTCAAACACACGCGATGCGACAGTCGCGACGCGATTCTAGCGCTTGGCGACTGCGAATCTGTCGCCGTTGGTATGGAAGCGTAAATAGAACATTGCCTGCAGCGACCCAACGATAGAATCGCGGCGACTAGTTGTCGCTGTAGCGGCGATAACATCACTTAGTTCTGGGGGAGCCTTTAAACATATAAAGATTTTGCGAGGCACAACGCTCAAGCAACGGTAATCTATGATGCACCACGCGGCTCCATTTTCACTGTCTGTACTAAAATGAGAGATCTTAAAGCGTAGTACGTAGTTCCTAAAAATTGTCAGCTCACAGACGGGTTTTCTCTAGCAAAAGAACATTACCAATTTTTTTCAAATGTAAATGTTGTCAATATTTTTTAGACTCCCTGGATTTTTTTTTAGATGGAATGGTAAAATGTACGAAAAATCAAGTTTACATACATCTTTTGGATGACACTTCATCGGTCTGCCGTCGAGCATCCAAAATCCTGACTACGTCCATGGTTCAGCATACGTAAAACTTTTGCATGATCAAATGCCGTTTTTCTGGATTTGGATGTGACCGCTAGCGGGATCCGCTGCGAGCAGTGCGGGTAACTCGAGATTCGAGATTTTCTCAATCTCGAGCGCAAAATAGGCATAATTCATCGCACTGATACGCCGCCACCGAGAGATGCAACTGAAAACCACACATCTTTCTTGTCACTTTTGTCACAGTGCTTGCCGCTGTCGAGAGTAGACAGATTTTATTATTTAATTCTCGTATTGTTATGTGGAATAATGTAGCTACTGGGAATGGATGATAGCTCTATAAGGAATTTATCACTTGTTGTAGCCGTTGCCGTTTGGAAGAGTCACGTGTCCTGATAGAGAAGAATAAATTAGCTCCACATTTGCCATAAGGGTTTTATTTGTGTGACAGAATCGCGGAACAAATTGTGTCATTTAGTCGAACGTTTACTTATTTAGGTAATTTTCGCGAACATTTACAGAAGACCATTATTTTTCTAGCAATGATAGCGCTTGGCGCGCTTTCAAACACGCCTGTAAACTATATCTATCAGTTCTGTTAGAAAATCAAATCGGAAACCGAGTACTATTTTCAGATGAACACATGAAAAGAGAAGAACCGATTACCAAAAAACGCAAGAAAAGGCAGAAAAATGTTTCAAAAAGCTACTAAGGAAAGATATTTATATAGATTTTAAATAAAACATAATAAATCTAGAATTTTATTGATTATATTAACGCAATCTTTAGGATGATTCTTAACTAATTATACAAGTAGAAGCTTCATATGCTAACCGATTGAACTTGGTCCGTTAGAACGTAAATTTTATGAGTGAATTTTGACATTGTATTGATATTGATTGAAACGTAATTGAACCCCAATTTCATGTGTAGATCGATCGCACCTTCTGCTAGAGATACAATTTAGGACGGCAGCAAAATAAAATTTCCATGGAGAATTAGAAAAATTGCAGTCATAAGGAAGATTTTTCGATGAAGAAATCAAAATGCTCCACGAAAACAAACAAATAAATCAGTATTAGACCTAAAACCTGTGACGTCATTGTTGAACGACCCCAAATTTGCATATTTTTTATTGCTCCTTATTGTTTTTTTCGTGGAAAGCTTTAAGTTTTGTGGAAAATTTTATAATTGTTTATTGCTAATATTGATTTATTTCTGTAAATTTTGAATTTTTTTCCGGCACGGCAAATGCTGGGTAAAGCGTACCATTGGTACTTCGCGTCCTTAGCCTCTTACCCAGCAACTCCTATCCCTACCTCCCCGCGGTGCTGGCCGGGATACGAGCAACCTTAGGGAAGATCGGGTAACCAACCCCGGTGGGAACTATGGTCGTATGCTGACAGGGGAGAGGGGGTTTGCTCCTCTCCGGAGGTGCAAATCTTATTGAGCGTCTGTTCTCCATGTCAGGATCGGCTCACAACAGCGTCTGTTCTCCATGTTAGGGGCGGCTGATCATCGTCCCAGTACCAGCGAGGGACTCTAAGTGTAACTGTGCACCATGGTCCACCTGAAATAAGGAGGAATGCTCCTCCGGAAATTTAGGGGGTTTGGTGTAAGACCCTGCAAGCCAGCCTTTAAAAATCATAAGCAACGAACAATCAACAAGATAGTACGGACCGGAACCATCGGCGAAGACCATTGCGACGAAAAGGGACTAGCGATTTGAAACTCGGTTCGTTGAACTGCAAATCTCTCAACTTCATCGGGAGCACACGCATACTCACGCATACTTTGTTGGAAGGGATCAATGGTGCGCAAATTTAGAGGCAATCATACCATCTACCAGAGCTGCGGCAACACACACGAGCCAGGAACAACTTTCATAGTGATGGGCGATATGCAAAGACGCGTCATCGGGTGGTGGCCGATCAATGAGAGAATGTGCAGGTTCAGGATCAAATTCCGGTTCTTCAACTTCAGCATAATCAACGCCCATAGCCCACATTCCGGAAGCACTGATGATGATAAGGACGCATTTTACGCGCAGCTGGAACGTGAGTACGACAGCTGCCCAAGCCACGATCTCAAAATCATCATAGGATATTTGAACGCTCAGGTTGGCCAAGAGAAGGAATTTAGACCGACTATTGGAAAGTTCAGCGCTCACCGGCTGACGAACGAAAACGGCCTACGACTAATTGATTTCGCCGCCTCCAAGAATATGGCCATTCGCAGCACCTACTTCCAACACAGCCTCCCGTATCGGTATACCTGGAGATCACCACTGCAGACAGAATCACAAATCGACCACGTTCTGATTGATGGACGACACTTCTCCGACATTATCGACGTCAGGACATATCGTGGCGCTAACATCGACTCTGACCACTATCTGGTGATGGTTAAACTGCGCCTAAAACTATCCGTCATCAACAATGTTCGGTACCGACGACCGCCGCGGTACGACCTTCTTCTTCTTCTTCTTCTTCTTATTGGCATTACATCCCCACACTGGGACAGAGCCGCCTCGCAGCTTAGTGTTCATTAAGCACTTCCACATTTATTAACTGCGAGGTTTCTAAGCCAAGTTACCATTTCTGCATTCGTATATCATGAGGCTAACACGATGATACTTTTATGCCCAGGGAAGTCGAGACAATTTCCAATCCGAAAATTGCCTAGACCGGCACCGGGAATCGAACCCAGCCACCCTCAGCATGGTCTTGCTTTGTCTTACGCGTCTTACCGCACGGCTAAGGAGGGCCCCCGGTACGACCTAGTGCGACTGAAGCAACCTGATGTCGCCACTGCATACGCGCAGCATCTCGAGGCAGCGTTGCCGGAAGAGGGTGAGCTCGATGGGGCCTACTGGAATACAGTCAAAGTAGCCATTAACGACGCAGTGGAGAACAACGTCGGGTATGTGGGACGAAAGTCGACGGAACGATTGGTTCGACGAAGAGTGCAGACAGAAAGACGCAGCGCGGGCGGTCGCGCTGCAGCAGAGTACCCGGCAGAACGTGGAAGCTTATAGACGGAAGCGGAGACAGCAGACCCGCCTTTTTCAGGAGAAGAAACGCCGCCTGGAAGAAGCGGAGTGCGAGGAGATGGAACAGCTGTGCCGTTCTCAAGATACACGCAAGTTCTATCAGAAGCTCAACGCATCCCGCAAAGGCTTCGTGCCGCGAGCCGAAATGTGCCGGGATAAGGATGGGAGCATCTTGACGGACGAACGTGTGGTGATCGAAAGGTGGAAGCAGCACTACGAGGAACATCTGAATGGCGCTGAAAGTACAGGCAGTGAAAGTCAAGGCAGCGGAGGAGATGACTACGTCAGTTCAGCGGACGATGGAAGCCAACCAGCCCCCACCTTGAGGGAAGTTAAGGATGCCATTCAACAGCTAAAGACCAACAAAGCCGCTGGTAAGGATGGTATCGGAGCTGAACTCATCAAGATGGCTCCGGAAAAGCTGGCCACTTGCCTGCACAAACTGATAGTCAGAATCTGGGAAACCGAACAGCTACCGGAGGAGTGGAAGGAAGGGGTTATATGCCCCATCTACAAGAAAGGCGACAAACTGGAGTGTGAGAACTTTCGAGCTATCACCATCCTTAATGCCGCCTACAAAGTGATATCCCAGATCATTTTCCGTCGTCTGTCACCATTAGTGAACGAGTTTGTGGGAAGTTATCAAGCCGGCTTCGTTGACGGCCGCTCGACAACGGACCAGATCTTTACTGTACGGCAAATCCTTCAAAAATGCCGTGAATACCAGGTCCCAACGCACCATCTGTTCGTTTATTTCAAGGCGGCATACGACAGTATAGACCGCGTAGAGCTATGGAAAATTATGGACGAGAACAGCTTCCCTGGGAAGCTTACCAGACTGATCAAAGTAACGGTGGATAGCAAAACTGTGTGAAGATTGCGGGCGAACACTCCAGTTCGTTCGAATCGCGCCGCGGACTAAGACAAGGTGATGGACTTTCGTGCCTGTTGTTCAACATTGCGCTAGAAGGTGTCATGCGGAGAGCCGGGTGTAACAGCCGGGGTACGATTTTCAACAGATCCAGTCAATTTATTTGCTTCGCGGATGACATGGACATTGTCGGCCGAACATTTGCAAAGGTGGCAGAACTGTACACCCGCCTGAAACGTGAAGCAACAAAAGTTGGACTGGTGGTGAATGCGTCAAAGACAAAGTACATGCTTGTGGGCGGAACCGAGCGCGACAGGGCCCGCCTGGGAAGCAGTGTTACGATAGACGGGGATACCTTCGAGGTGGTCGAGGAATTCGTCTACCTCGGATCCTTGCTAACGGCTGATAACAATGTCAGTTGTGAAATACGAAGGCGCATCATCTGTGGAAATCGGGCCTACTACGGGCTCCAGAAGAAACTGTGGTCAAAAAAGATTCGCCAGCGCACCAAATGTGTCATGTACAAGACGCTAATACGACCGGTTGTCATCTACGGACATGAAACATGGACAATGCTCGAGGAGGACTTGCAAGCACTCGGAGTATTCGAGAGACGGGTGCTCAGGACCATCTTTGACAGTGTGCAAGAAGATAGTGTGTGGCGGCGAAGAATGAATTACGAGCTCGCTTAGCTCTACGGCGAAGCCAGTATCCAGAAGGTATCTAAAGCAGAACCTGGAAGGATACGATGGCAGGACATGTTGCAAGAATGCCGGACAGCAACTGCAAAGATGGTGTTTGCTTCCTATCCGGCAGATACGAGACAGCGTGGAGCGCAGCTGACCAGGTGCAGAACGACTTGGCGAGCGTGGGGCGTATCCGAGGATGGAGAGATGCGGCCTCGAACCGTGCATACGCCACAATGCCACGCCAAATTATTGATTCAGTGTTAACTGTTTAGATGTTAACTAAATAAATGAATGTATTTTTTTCCGTGAAACATTTTGATCGTTATTGGCAATTATTCATTTTTTAAGGAGTTTTTGTTTTAGTCATTCAGGACAGCTCTTGTTGCAATGAATTGCTTTTGATGAGGCCTGAACCAATGATAATCTGAGCCTTGTGATACCATACACCATGAAATTTACATTTCACATTGTAATATTCGATACTAAAGCAGAATAAGGCATGCAATATTCAACCAATATTAAAAGTCTGGAGTAAGAGATAAACTCGTGAAATAATTAAGCAATTAAGGAGTGAAAGGTCTATTTGGAGAAACAAAGTTACGAGAAGCCCCTTGATAAAAAAAAAACTGTTAAGGCTCCAATTGTAGAAATTGATAAAAGATAATAAAAAGTGAGGAAAAATGAATGCAGGGACGAAAAAGATCAAACGTCAGATTATCTCTTATATTGTTTTCGGAAAGCATCAGAATAGAATTTGGTGTGGGATACGATTTGTTCTATTGCTTTTTAATTTCGATTTCAATTGAATTGGATTTGATTTGGATTTGGAATTGGATTGGATTTGGATTGGATTTGGATTGGATTTGGATTGATTTGGATTGATTTGGATTGATTTGGATTGATTTGGATTGATTTGGATTGGATTTGGATTGATTTGGATTGATTTGGATTAGATTTGGATTGGATTGGTTTGGATTGATTTGATTGGATTGGTTTGGGTTGGATTTGGATTGATTTGGATTGATTTGGATTAGATTTGGATTGATTTGGATTGATTTGGATTGGATTTGGATTGGATTTGGATTGATTTGGATTGATTTGATTGGATTTGGATTGGTTTGATTGATTTGGATTGGATTTGGATTGATTTGGATTGATTTGGATTGATTTGATTGATTTGGATTGATTTGGATTAGATTTGGATTGATTGATTTGGATTGATTTGGATTGGATTTGGATTGATTTGGGTTGGATTTGGATTGATTTGGATTGATTTGGATTGATTTGGATTGTATTTGATTGTTTGAATTTGGATTGGATTTGGATTGGATTTGGATTGGATTTGGATTGGATTTGGATTGGATTTGGATTGGATTTGGATATGATTTGGATTGGATTTGGATTGGATTTGGATTGGATTTGAATTGGATTTGGATTCGAATTGGATTTGGATTTGGATTGGATTTGGTGTGGGATTGGATGTGGAATGGATTTGAATTGCATTAGGGATGGATTTGAATTGGAAGAAATTAAAAATATTTCTTTTTCAATCAAATTGCATTTTCAATTGATTTTTTTTTCGAATATGATTTGACTAACAAACGACATCGAGACATTTTCGTATGTTTTTATGTTCATTTCGTACGGCAATATATGGGGTCATAATGATGAACCGAAAACCCTAATTTTTGTTAAATGGATTTTGTGAACCACGTAATACTAAGTACTAAAGTATATCCACTGTAATCTATTACCTACATTGGCAATCCAATTGATATTAATTGATTTTTCTTTGCAGAAAGATTGCGGGCTGGAACATCTTCGTGGGATTGATCGCTGTCGGCTTGTTTGTCGGTATGAGCTCTAATCATCAATCCGTGCTGCAATTGTAGCTCACTGCCCTTCATTTCAATTACAGCATTCATTTTCCTGTCGTGCGACAATGAACGGATCGCCGGCGCCTACCGCGGCAGACTAACCAAGCCGTTTTGTGCATCCAACTGCGTTTGTTCGGAGAATGTTCCATTTTCGCCGGTTTGCCCTCAGGATAGCGTGTTTACCTACTTCTCTCCGTGTCATGCGGGTTGTCAAAATCGGACCGAAATTAACGATGTAACTGTTTTCACGGAATGCTCCTGCGGAATAGATACGGAGTTGGTGCTGGCCGATGGCGGAATCGCTACCATCGGTGCATGCGGGATGGACGATTGCCAGAAGTATTGGATCATTTTCCAGGTGCTAAGCGTCGTTGTTTCAGCGCTGCTGGCATCGGCACTCATTGGCAAATTGATCATCTCGATCCGCACGGTGATGCCCCAGGACAAAGCCCTGGCGCTTTCAGTGGAGGTGACGTTAGTCGGATTGGTCGCCTATCTGCCTGGAACAGCTGCCTATCAGGCTATTGCCAGTGAGCTCTAATTATTCTCATTTTCTACTAGAATGCTAACGATATATTGCCTTGCAGTACACGCGTGTCAATTTTGGTCATCCGATCAACGAAGATGTTTTATCCATGAAAACCCATTCTTCGGCACAACGTTAAACATCCTCACTGCAGTATTGATTGCAATCGGTGTACTTTTCGAAATTCTGGTATTCTATTTTGTGCGAGATTTACCACTTTACGGCGACGATCCAGACGATGCCTACAGGTGAGTCTATGAAAATTAAAATTAACAAACATAACAAGTCTGCCTCCACTTGCAGTCCCATCGAGATGCGACTTATATCGCAAGCGAGAAACAGTATGCGACACTCTCCTCCTGTCGAACCAGAAGCACAACCATTCAGCGTTGCCCAAAATCAACCGGATGTTGACCAAACTGCCCAATCCAATAGTATAATGCAAGCTTCGACTATCCCTGCGCAAGACTCGCCCGTCATCCGGAGCATCCAGGACAGTCAAGAGGATTATCCCAGGAATCATCGATCCATCTCGCCCATCGCTGGACCCTCCTCCCCGAACGCTTACGCCGAAGTAATTCGGCAGCTTCCAACTCGCAAGGCGTCTAGCGATATTGATGATCAGCTAGATTTCCGATCGGCCATCAGTCTGAATCCGGTCAGATCGGATGACGACGATGACGATACGGATTACGAGGATAATAGGCTGCACAAACCGAATGGACCCCTAGCGAACCTCAGAGATTACTCAGGAATGAATCCGGCAACATTCGGAGCAGCTGGAGGAACACGGCAACTAGGTTCGCTGCAGTCCAGCGTGGCCAGCAGCCCCGGTGGAATTGGACATCCTTCGCGAACGACGAACACCAACAGAGACGGTCGGCCCATGAGTCCGGAAACGGATTTCTGATTTCATTGGTTGGCGTAATATTACAGAATAGTATTATGAATACAAAGTAAAGAAGATAAATAAATTATTGTTTAGTTGATAGTGCCCCATTAAATCAATGTTTACAATTTCCATTGCATCTAAAATAACTCTTGGTTTTTTAGATAGAGCACGATATGATGAGAAAATTGCAAACTTGTACTATTAAGTGATTATTTGCTGATTAATTTTTCTTTCTTTTTATTACTAACATCGCGTTACACACCATAGTTATTACTTGGTGCTTACATATAGAAAATTCGAGAAAATTGCTAAAACCGCATCGATCACACATGGTATGCTTCGTAGTTGCACGTTTTATCTTCTGAATTGCACATCAACTTTAAAATGGATAATTATTTGTATTTTCTGTAAACTGTAACACTCCAAACTCCAAGCAGATAATCTTTTTGTTCTCCGGTGGTTCATCTTCATAACACACATAATTTTATTTTGATAACTTTTAAAAAGCATGAGCCGAGCTCAGCAAACACATTTTTACGCCGCGATTTCAGTAAAGGAGGACGGGAAACTCTGCTGAATTTTCATGGGAACTTGTTCTAAACTTCTTTTCTATTGGTAAAACCACAGATAAAAATATGTTGTTATTTTAAATGTATTTTTGCAATTCCTGATCATAATACTTGGTTTACAGTTTTTTTTTGCATAAAGTTTATTATCGCACTCATTTGGGTGATATAATGAAAAACCTATATTATATACAGGCGTTAGACAAAAAGGTTGAGATAGGCAAAATTTTGTCGAAGTTCAAATCAGCATAACTTTGTGTATGAAAATCCGATTTCGATTAAATTGGGACCATCGGACGCGGAATCTCTTCTCGTATACTATCTCCATGCAAAACCTGAGATAGGTCCTTGGCCATCGGAGATTTTCCGGGTTTTCCGAGAGTATGTTCAAAATGCATTTTTTTTTCTGCTTGTCATTTTATGTGACGTTTACTGACATCGACGGTAAATCCTTCTCCGACATCACGAACGTCCGCACTTACCTCAGTGCGAATAATGAATCCGAACACTACCTCGTTGCAGTATGCCTGCGCTCAAAACTCTCGACGGTGTACAACACGCGTCGAAGTCGGACGCCGCGGTTTAACATTGGGCGGCTACAAGACGGTAGACTAGCCCAAGAATACGCGCAGCATTCCCAACGGAAGAGCAGCTAGGCGCAGCGTCTCTTGAGGATGGCTGGAGAGATCTTCGATTGGAAGCACCGCAACCGCTGCACTTGGCACGGTTCCCCCAGATCAGAGAAACGACTGGTATGACGGCGAATGTGAGCAGTTAG
This sequence comes from Armigeres subalbatus, assembly GCF_024139115.2. Lineage (NCBI taxonomy): Eukaryota > Metazoa > Arthropoda > Insecta > Diptera > Culicidae > Armigeres > Armigeres subalbatus. The sequence continues at coordinate 246,682,216 of NC_085140.1, read as the reverse complement.
TGGAAGAGAAGAATGCAGCATGGGCGAGATTGCTGCAACACCGCACGAGGGCGAACGAGACACGGCGCGGAACAGACAAAACTCGATTTTCCGGAAGAAAAAGCGCCAGCAGGAAGATCGAGACCGTGATGAGTCGGAGCAACTGTACCGCGCTAATAACACACGAAAGTTCTATGAGAAGTTGAACCGTTCACGTAAGGGCCACGTGCCACAGCCTGATATGCGTAAGAACCAGGGAATCAATATTCGAGCAACGCCTAACAATATACTCTTTGTCATCAACAGAGTTTGTTACTGACAAACGCACCTAGCGACAAACCTTTATCAGAAATTGAACACAATATGACAAGAATCATTTGCCTTGCTTGCTCTGATATTTCCGAAAATATGATGCTAATTTTGTAATCATTGTTCGATTCTCGAATATTTCCATAAAAGCAGAAACTATGATAGCATAAAACCGAAATTTGCTCGAAAAATAATGCAAAATAACGGAATGAAAAGTTAGCAACAAGATTATCTTTTTTTTTTGTTGCTGACAAAAATTTTCGGATCTTTGTCATTATTATCTCCGACAAAAACAAAGCTTTGTCGTTGGTTCTCTTTTGTCGCTTGTTTCGCAAGCGCATTCCAAAAAAAATGATTCCCTGGTAAGAACATAAACGGGAACCTTCTTACGAACGAGCGTGAGGTGATCCAAAGGTGGCGGCAGCACTACGAAGAACACCTGAATGGCGATGTGGCAGACGAAGATGGCGGTATGGTGATGGACCTGGGAGAACGCGCGCAGGCTCCGGATCTCCAGGAAATCCAGAAGGAGATTGGCCGGCTGAAGAACAACAAAGAAGAACAACACGGTGGTGAGGCACTGGCTAGAGCGCTGCACTGGATCATCACCAGATTTGGGAGGAGGAAGTTTGGAAGGATGGAAGGTGTCGTGTGTCCCATCTACAAAAAGGGCGATGAGCTGGATTGTAGCAACTACCGCGCAATCACATTGCTGAACGCCGCCTACACGGTACTCTCCCAAATTTTATGCCGTCGACTAGCACCAACTGCAAGGGAGTTCGTGGGGCTGTATCAGGCGGGTTTTATGGGCGAACGCTCCACCACGGACCAGGTGTTCGCCATTCGCCAAGTACTGCAGAAATGCCGCGAATACAACGTGCCCACACATCATCTATTCATCGACTTCAAAGCCGCATATGATACAATCGATCGGGACCAGCTATGGCAGCTAATGCACGAACACGGATTTCCAGATAAACTGACACGGTTGATCAAAGCGACGATGGATCGGGTGATGTGCGTAGTTCGAGTTTCAGGGGCATTCTCGAGTCCCTTCGAAACCCGCAGAGGGTTACGGCAAGGTGATGGTCTTTCGTGTCTGCTATTCAACATCGCTTTGGAAGGGGTAATACGAAGAGCAGGGATCAACACGAGTGGCTTCGCCGGCTTCGCCGACGACATAGATATTATGGCACGTAACTTTGAGAAGATGGAGGAAGCCTACATCAGACTGAAGAGGGAAGCTAAGCGGATCGGACTAGTCATCAACACGTCGAAGACGAAGTACATGATAGGAAGAGGTTCAAGAGAAGACAATGTGAGCCACCCACCGCGACAAACTCGGTGGTGACGAAATCGAAGTGGTAGAACAATTTGTGTACTTGGGCTCACTGGTGACTGCTGAAAATGACACTAGCAGAGAAATTCGGAGACGCATAGTGGCTGGAAATCATACGTACTTTGGACTCCGCAAGACGCTCCGATCGACGCCGCCGTACCAAACTGACAATCTACAAAACGCTCATTAGATCGGTAGTCCTCTACGAACACGAGACCTGGACGATGCTCGTGGAGGACCAACGCGCACTGGGAGTTTTCGAAAGGAAAGTGCTGCGTACCCTCTATGGCGGGGTGCAGATGATGGACGGTACGTGGAGGAGGCGAATGAACCACGAGCTGCTGGAAGAACCATCCATCGTTCACACTGCGAAAATCGGACGACTGCGGTGGGCCGGGCACGTAGCCAAAATGTCGGACAGTAACCCGGTGAAAATGGTTCTCGACAACGATCCGACGGGCACAAGAAGGCGAGGTGCGCAGCGGGCAAGGTGGATCGATCAGGTGGAAGATGACTTGCCGGACCCTCCTTAGACTGCGTGGTTGGCGACGTAACCATGGACCGAGCCGAATGGAGAAGACTCTTATATACCGCACAGGACACTTCGGCCTTAGTCTGAATACATAAATAATAATAATCACCATCAGAAACGGTTTAGAAAAAAAAATCGCTGCTCCAAGAAAACTCTTTCCACAATGACTATTTTTACGAACGTTCCGGATTCATCGTCTTGAGAAAACATGAATTTTGACACCTATATATGCAAGGTTCCAGATGGTGCCAAACCCGACTCTTACGAGAAGGCCCTTGGAACCTGCTATAAGGGTGGCAGTGGACACTATCATTTTGGAAATGTTTCTGTAATCATCGTCTCGCAAAGCCATGAAGTTAGATACTCATATTTGCATTATTTCGATCTGTTATCATTTCATCACGTTCCCGGGACCGTTTTTATGATAGATTCACGATCGGCAGCACCATTGGTCGGCATATTAGTTCTAGTTTCTGGACAAAGCATAAAACAAGATGAAAGTAAACGTCATATAAAATGACCAAGCAGTGGAAAAAATGCATCTTGAACGTACCCTCGGAAACCCCAGAACATCTCCGGTGGCCGAGGACCAATCTCAGGTTTTGCATAAAGATAGTATACTAGAAGAGTTTCCGCATCCAATGGTCCCAATTTCATCAAAATCGGATCATTCTACGCTAAGTTATGCTGGCTTGAACTTCGGCAAAATTTTGCCTATCTCAACCTTTTTGTCTAACCCCTGAACATCTCGATATCTTTCCCTATGACGATGGTTTCCTTGGTCCCTTCAATCTACATACATTTGGGTATTCTACATCTCGATAACCTCCCTATCCCGATATCTCTCTATCTCGATGTGTTCTGATCATATTTTGTTCTGCATTCACTCTCTTTATGTCGATATGTTCAAATTAATTTTTTGGGCTACTAGACCATTTTTAAACAATAACAAACAGATCAACAACAAGAAATGGCATTTGTTTTGTTGTCGTTTTTCATAGCAACGAGCTTTTTTGGATCTAGTCTTCTTCTTCTTCTTATTGGCATTACATCCCCACACTGGGACAGAGCCGCCTCGCAGCTTAGTGTTCACTTAAGCACTTCCACAGTTATTAACTGCGAGGTTTCTAAGCCAAGTTGCCATTTTTGCATTTGTATATCATGAAGCTAACACGATGATACTTTTATGCCCAGGGAAGTCGAGACAATTTCCAAGCCGAAAATTGTCTAGACCCAGCCACCCTCAGCATGGTCTTGCTTTGTAGCCGCGCGTCTTACCGCACGGCTAAGGAGGGCCCCCATAGTACCCATTTCAATTTTCCTTCCATTCCTCGATCTCTCCCTATCTCGATGGTCCCTTCAATATCGAGATGAGGAGAGGCGACTGTATTAAGTATTATGTCCACCCAGGAGCATCAATCAGAATCTTTCACAGTCCGCTGTAATACGACGTAACTGATTTTTTCGTTGATATAGCTTAATATGTTGTAGTTTTGAATCCAAAAACAGAACTAAAAATTTTATGTTATTGAAAAAATAGAACTAAGGAAATAAGAAAATAATTATCAAGGAAAACATTTGACGATTGTTTGTTTTCAAGAATTCTGATGAGTGCCAGTATTATTTAATGAATCAAAGCCTACATTGATTAAAGTATGTAAATATTTTCTACCTCTTGGATGTCAAATCAAGGGTAACTCACGCCGCCATTATCGAGCGCAAAATACTGGATAAGTTCATTTATTTGATATTTCGTTAAGATTTCTTCTATAATTATAAAAGGTATTGTGGCAAAGAGTTATTCAACACACTATTCATACAATACGTTATGGTTCAATCTATAATTCGATTCTATTATGTAGTAATGTCAAAATTGTAAATTTTGAATCCCTTCCTTTGTCACTTCGTAACGCTTTTTGTATGAAAGATGATTTTTTTCTTGAATTAAATTGACGTAACGTTAAGATATAACCCTTCCCCTCAAAATGTTACGTAAATTGTGTTCGTCACAAAATTCAATTAGATTGTCATTATTGAAGTGTAACGCGGTACCTACTGAACTTCCCATTATTATTGAGTAACTCAGATGAAAAATTTAAAAAGAAAAGAAGTTAACCAAAAAACCTGATTAATCCCCTAGCGCTGATGTTGTCTTTCTCGTGGATTATAAGAAAATGTATTTTGATCAGAAATTTTGAGCCCATAGTCCGATCTAGCTTATTTTTTTATAGGAAACAATGCAACAATGTTCTCTGACGAATGAAATTTGTTGCGAGTAAATCGGTTTAGGGTAAATGCCTCAAAAAGAGTAAAGATCATTTTTGCTCACACACACGTACACACATCACCTCAATTCGTCGGGCTGAGTCGATCGGTACACAACACTATGGGTGTTATAGCTCTCTATTTTAAATATTTTTAGAGCGATCATGTAGCTTCTACGTATTCTTAAATACGAGAAAGGCAAAAATGGACAATTCTAATTCACGTATCTCACAAAATAATGAATTTGGGCAGAATTTCATTCATGGTCCTCAAAGCTTAAAAGTTCAACAGTGTAGTGCATGATGTTTTACTGCGGGGTACCAAACTGTTTTGTTCGTCAAATATTGCTTAAAAAGGTGCTTTTACAAAACTACTAAAAACTAAATTCTGGACGAAGCTGTTATTACATTATCAAGCCTATTGACGAATTTCGCGCCAACCCTTCTATGGGGCTGGCAGCACCATCTCAGAATCGAGTGAAACTTGGTGGGCATAAAGATAAGGTATTTCTAAGCCACCCTGCATACTTAGTCTTTCAAAAATTGTCAAGAGTAACATTTGATGACGGCCTAATTTTTTTAAAGATTTTTATAAATCGATGTAACTCTAAAATGACAAGACCTACAAAAAGTGTTGCATGGCGGACTGTCGTGAAATTCCCAGAAGTCTTTTGAAAAAATATCCAAAAAATAAAAAAACCGATCTCTACATTGAAAAATTAGTTTAAAAAACTAAAATCGATATTACAAAAAAACCTCATCTCAGAAATCGATGAAATGAATTTTGAAAAAAATTAGTTTTAAAAACTAAAATCGATATTACAAAAAACCTCATCTCAGAAATCGATGAAATTTTTTCTGCAGATAGGTATTTTAATTATCTAACTTTTCTGGAAAAAAGTTTGTCTAACAAAAACTTTTTTCATGTCCATATTGAGTGAAAATTTATCAGCGTATTTTATGCTTACAGCGCCAATTATAGGTGCAGCAGCCTATCATCAACCAACGACACATTTTGGACGTATAAAAATTTCTTTGGGAAGCAATTTAGCATAATCTAACATAATTGTGGACCAACATTTGAAAAGGGTTTATGTTTTATTTGACTTTTTGTATCGAAGTAACTTAAAAACACTTTGAAAATTAGCAATGTTGCCGAAACGAAACTGAAGTGATATTTAATTGTAATAGTGGAAAAGAAGATGTTGTTTTTCAGCAAAGGCTAACCACTGAACGGTGTAATTTAGAAACCGTTATAAAGCCTGTAGATGATTTTGTATCGTATTTTATTGAAAAAATTGATAAACTTATAACTTATGACATTATTTGCAAACAGCAATACACTTGTACAGTTAGATTTCTCAGAAAATTATTCATTCATTATCCAAAATGCTGCTCAAGGTTGGAATAATTCCCAGGCAACAATACATCCATTCGAAGTTTACTTTAAAAGAAACGGTTAATTAGAAAACGTTAACTTTATGAATCAGAAGTAATGACCCATGACACAAAAGCTGTTCACTTATTCATTTCAAAATTAATTGACTTTTTGAAACAGTCGATCGATTTTACAAAAATTACTTTTGTGTCTGGGTGAGCTGCAGCACATTATAAAAATAAAAGGAACTTTGCAAGTCTGTGTAGTTTAAATTCAAAACATGGCTTTTAGAAGCAGAATGGCACTTTTTTACAACATCGCACGGAAAAGGCCCTTGCGAAGCTATTGGTGGCACTCGAAGGTGGCAATACGAGGAACTCTTGCCAAAGATTATGGAAATACTATCAAGACTCCTCAGGAGTTGTACGAATGGGCGAATGGGCACGTTTTCAATCAAACAAAAATATCACTAAATTACATTTCTGTTATATCACGTATGAGCAATACCGCCATCGGGGGTGGCAATGGGGGGGGGGGGTGTGAGAATGGGTCATCGCTCTCACCGCGAGCATGGAGGGCGTCGCGCAAAATCGTTCAAACAGGTCTCTTATATTTTTGTCTTCTTGACCTCAGATACATCCATTCTACAAGCATTCTAAGTAGTTGAAACAGTGACCCATTCTCACCCCCATTTGACCCATTGTCACCCCCGACGACGGTACTCAACAAGAGTTTTATGAACTTTTCAAAAAAGCAAAAACTATAATTGGCACACAAAAGCTTCATTCTTTTATACCAATCGCTCATAATAAAATCCTGGATAAAAATATTCTAACTCAGATGAAGACCCAAAAGTCTTTGAATTGTTCGACTAAGTTTACAAATTAATGAGTATTCAAGTAGAATTAAGAATTAAATGTAGTAACAAATAAAATTGAAGAAAAAATTAAAAAAATGCGGAACATTTATTATTCTTTAAATGTGCGTTTACCAGAAATCCCCTTAATGAAATTACCTACCGAGCTTCATCGTTTGGAATCAAAATGTTTATCTGATTAAAAAAATCGACCTCCAATTTTTTTTTGCTAATTTTTTTGCTCAATTTTAATCTTAACATTCATTAATTTATTTTCTCGGTGAACGAAACGCTCTTTTATGTTTCAGACTTCATAGTTCAGACAAATTTACAATAGTCCATCAAACATCACAATTTTGTAAATCTGGTCATTTGTGTGTAACATTGATATACGCAATCTAGGAAAATATACGCCCTTTCCAAATGTTGGTCCACATTAATGTTAGATTATGCTAAATTGCTTCCTATACAAATTTTTTTACTTCCAAAATGTGTCATTGGTTGATGATAGCTGAACCTATAATTGGCGCTGTAGGCATAAACACGCTGATAAATTTTCACTCAATATTGACATAAAAAGTTTTGTATTAGAATTTTTTCCTTAAATATGTCACAGGAACATTATTCTCAGAAAAGTTAGATAATTAAAATACCTATTTGCAGAAAAAATTGATGAGGTTTTTTGTAATATCAATTTTAACTTTAAAACTATTTTTTTTCAGTGTAGAAATCGGTATTTTATTTTTTGGATATTTTTCCAAAAAACTTCAGGGAATTTCACGACAGTCCGCCATACAACACTTTTTTGTAGGTCTTGTCATTTTAGAGTCACATCGATTTTTAAAAAAATCATGAAAAAAAATTAGGCCCTCATCAAATGTTACTCTTGACAATTTTTGAAAAACTAAGTATGCAGAGTGGCTTAGAAATACCATATCTTTATGCCCACCAAGTTTCATTCGATTCTGAGATGGTGCTGCCAACCGCTGGTCGAGTTGGCGCGAAATTCGTCTATTGCAAGAGCTTTGTTTAATAGCTTTGTAACTATATATAAATATGATACTTTTCCGCTGCCCGTTTTCCAAAGAAAAAATGTTATTTCTAAAAGGGGCTAGTTTGAACGCCCCCATCCCTTCCTAAAAAATCAAAAACGTCCTGATACTAAAAATATAGGTTATAAGCTGTGTATTCATCACATTTTACACGCCTTAGTCGAAATTGGCTATTTGGTAGTTTTGGCCACTCCTTTATATGGGACTGTCCTATTGTGCGTTGTGGAGGAAGTGGACCTTTAGCGACATATTGCAGTCCATCGAACGGAAGGATACTTGATTAAAGTGTTTATTTGTTTGTTTATTAATCTGAACACCGTCTTCCATGCGTAACTTGCACAGCTGATTGTTTGTCATTATTCTACACAAAAAAATTAATTGTTTAACATTGAGGCATTATTTTGGCAGTAATAAGACCTGGAAAAAAGAAATCCATTTTCCTCTCAAAAGAAGCTTTCAAAATCTTGATGTTTTCCCTGGTAGAATATAATGCGAACATCATGATCCAGAAAGTTCCTTTCTTTTAATCGACAAGAAAACAGCTCGGATTGCAAATTGAACAAATTCAGATCCCCTACCAGATCATTCAAGCCACATTAACTCATTAAATACATTCCAGCGCTCGGAAAATAAGTTGAAACTTAAACATTTTGTAACTTCATCGTAAATTTTCTCATTCATGCTGTTGTATTGTTAAATTAGAAAAACATTAGATTGCAGAATTGACGGATCAACCAACCATAGTCCCCCACGCCCCATAGCCGTCGCTTCAGCTAGTATGCAATCATACACAAGGGCGGTTGAATGCAACTTATCGACTCATTGGTTGATTTTGCTGATTGATAGTTTTTCCGCCCAAATTTCTATCATGGGATTTTTGGAATGATCATAAATAGCAGGAATAATCAAAATAAATAGAACTGCGTACAGTTCCCTTAGTTGCTTTATTCGAATGAACATAATAAAGGAGCTTCAATTGACAGCAAAAACACCATATCACTTGGGCAATTATTGACAATTTGTCGTGCCAGAGGAAATAAAACATCATATTTACATTCAATAGAACTTACTTCAATGAAAACATATTATTTTTTTGCTTGGACAAACTATTATATTGAATTCTTGTTACTTTCCTTTCAAAACCGTTCACAGAAGGGGGCTTGCATAAAACAAATTTTTGTATAACTTTCACTAACTAAAATTATAGAAAAATCACCCTTATTATTAAATTGCTAATTTATTGAGGCATATCTCAAAATCTCGACTTGTTAGCGCAAATCACCCAGAACAAACACAAATAATTAATTTTCAAAATGCATAATAATAGAAGTTATAAAATAGAACACTAATACGCAATAAGCTTTTATATTTTCAATGTGGTCACATAATGCTAACAAACTAAATAATTTAATAATAAGACTATATAACTTTTCACGGCAAATGCTGGGTAAAGCGTACCATTGGTACTTCGCGTACCTGAAGGAATAAAATAGACCCCATCTCGCGGTCCTTAGCCTCTTACCCAGCAACTCCTATCCCTACCTCCCCGTGGTGCTGGCCGGGATACGAGCAACCTTAGGAAAGATCGGGTAACCAACCCCGGTGGGAACTATGGTCGTATGCTGACAGGGAAGGGGGGGTTTGCTCCTCTCCGGAGGTGCAAATCTTACTGAGCGTCTGTTCTCCATGTCAGGATCGGCTCACAACAGCGTCTGTTCTCCATGTTAGGGGCGGCTGATCATCGTCCGAGTGCCAGCGAGGGACTCTAAGTGAAACTGTGCACCACCCAAGTAACATTTTGAGTTTTATCATACTCTATTAGCAGTTTTGGAGAGCAAATTTTCAAGACTAGCAATAAAACTAAAATCTACATGACAACCTCTTCATGACCGCTACAAGATTATGTTATGACCAAGTGGACCACTCTTGAGATCGTCTTCAAAGCAAATTAAAGGTTATTCATAAGAGTTCCAAAAAACCGCTGTCAAAAAGAGGAATTTCTCTTTCGTGTAACTTTTTGTTATTGTTTTGCAGAAAAAGGATAATCGTAGAAATGGAAAATTAATGAAATGAAAAACATCATCACAAACATGGATGAAAAATAATGTTTAATTTATGATTGGAAATTGGATGCCCAGAATTCGTTCGCGTGCTTGCAAATTTTTCTGCGCGTTCGAATTTCTGGTGAAAACAGGTAAGAAAATCAGTTTTTTCAAGTGCGCCGTCGTAATACAGTGATTTACGGCCAATTAATTAGTGTAGATAATAAATCGATATGCTGCCTTTTCCTCTGGTGGCATTCCGATTTGCAAGGAAACATTTCTCGTGCTTCAAATTTTGAAAATCATCTTGAAATGCAGCGATTATTACTAATTGTCATTAGTAATAATCGCTGCATTTCAAGAGATTTTGCAAAAGATTTACGCCGATATAAAATTATTTTTTCCTACCAGCATGGCTGCTACTATACTATGGGCAATTTTGACGGCCAAAATAACATTTTGCATAACTTTCAAATACAATAAGTATTTTGCTGAAAGTTGCTGCAATCGATTCCTTACGATCATTTCTTTTCATGATCGTTCTATATTCAACTGGAACTTGGCTTGCTTTTCAACTTTGTGGTCAATTACCATTTCCACAGTTATTTTATTACAGTTATGCAAATTTCATATTATTGAAAGCTTTTCTATATCGAATCGTAGTCATCGTACCATTCGTTGTTAATTCGCATTTATACTATTTTAATTTACCGGAAGCAAAAGGATATAAGGTACCCCGGGGCAAGTGGGACCTAAAAAAACGCTAGTTCAGCAAAATCGCTAAAGCATACTTAGAAAACAGGGTATTTCAGGACATTAACCACGGATACATCATTATATGCTTCCGTTGTTGAAGTGTAGACGTGTTGTAAGCCATTTATTCAGTTACAAAAATATTGGTAGTGACATATATAAATTTACCTGTGGGAACCACTTACCCCTTCAAACGGGGCAAGTGGGACCTATTCTGCTTTATACTGTCGAACGAAACTAATTTGAAGAATGTAGATATAATGTTCATGTAATTTCTGAGTCGTAGTATTTCAGATCATGGATGAAGGTTCATTGCTTGTCAGACTTTTGTTTTTGGCAAAAGAAAGGGATTACAATGTTAGCAGATATAAAATCAAGACAACAGCCGGTTTACCGTTTAATTGTCTGTTGTCTGGCTTTACATTAACTTACTTTCTTACCGAATGTGTTAGATGGAAGAGATAAGCAAATCTTTGTTCACTTTTCGAATGAATGTTTCTCTGTTTAACATAAATTATTACATAAACTAGAACCTCAAAAGGAACGTTTTTATTCAGGCGGTGTTGTAAATTTGTAATAGAACGAAATGGCCAATTTATGTCTTAAGCACCTAATTTATCTTAAAATCTGTTAATCTGATGCCAAGTTTAAAAATAACAAAACACAAGACAAAACCTGTTGATCTATAGTAGAATAAGTAGATTGTTTGCACTGTAAACGGGAAATTTTGCATAGTTATTACCATTGCTCTTTTCCATGAGGGAGATAATTTTCAGAAAGTATACTACACATTTGGTAAATCAACTGTACACTACTTATTAACAACTAAACCAACGATATCAACTGCATTTGATTCAGATCCATATGATATATGAGTGGCGAAGTTTTTTTTACTAGACAACAATCTAAAAACAGATAAAATGGCTCTATCAAAAATGTTGGTCAAATATGTCCCACTTGCCCCATGTATGTAAAAAATCAAGGGAAAGTGAAATTTGCAGATTTTGGCTTTAATCAAAACTTTTAAATCGTTTTTGATGTCACACAATTATTTAATTGCTCAAAATATTCACTTTCCACATCAATGATGAATTCAGGAACTACTATTTTGTTGGAAATCCATTTAATTAAAATAAAAGTGATGGATTTTGCCGGTAGTTTAAAGTCAATATTAAACAATAACATTAGTATGGTGCCGCAAATGGTTTTAATTCCAATTTTTTTTTGTGTCAGGCGAATTCGTTGATAATTCATCTTCATCTTTCTAGAACATTGTTACCATTAAAAATGTTCACCGATTCATCGGCAGACATAGTACCCACTTACCCCGTATTTTCACTTGCCCCGGGGTACCTTAGATTGCTTGATTTTTATTATCTGTTTCATTTTCTGAAGTGGAATTTGACCAATAAACAACAAAATCTTAAATATGCGAATGCTCAGTTAGGAAAATTTATGTATTTTTTATGTTCTTTGTTTAAAATATTTGGGGAACATGGAACAGAAACATCTGTTTTTAGCCATTCGATTGACCATAGTTCACGAAGTTCAACATAAAAATTATGTTCTTGTACAATACCATTATAAACCTAATTAAAACTACTAAGTTTTATTTAGGTTATGCGTAAGACGAGTCTTAGACCAATATATTCGGCTTTATGACAGTTTTCAAAATTGGTTTTATTAGAGTCCTCAAGATAATCATTAGGCCCCTAATAAGCTCATAAAGCATTTGACATTTGTGGTTTTATTGAACGTTTTATTATGATTTTGAAGATAGCTAAAAGTCTTCCAATCAGGCGATAAAGCCGTTAAAAAACTTAAATAAATCTATGAAGTCTTGAAATTGTTACTTGGGCATGGTCCACCTGAAATAGAAGGAATGGTCCTCCGGAAATTTAGGGGGTTTGGTGTCAGGCCCTGCAAGCCAGCCAAAAAAAACTCACGCAACGAACAATCAACAAGAGAATACGGACCGGAACCATCGGCGAAGACCACTGCGACGAAAAGGGACTAGCGATTGGAAACTCGGAGATTTGTTGGAATGGATCAATGGTGCGAACGTTTAGAGGTAATCATACCATCTACCAGAGCTGCGACAACACACACGAGCTGGGAACAGCTTTCATAGTGATGGGCGATATGCAAAGGCGCGTGATCGGGTGGTGGCCGATCAATGAAAGAATGTGCAGGTTGAGGATCAAAGGCCGGTTCTTCAACTTCAGTATAATCAACGTCCATAGCCCACACTCCGGAAGCACTGATAATGATAAGGACGCAATCTACGCGCAGCTGGAACGTGAGTACGACAGCTGCCCAAGCCACGACGTCAAAATCATCATAGGAGATTTGAACGCTCAGGTTGGCCAAGAGGAGGAGTTTAGACCGACTATTGGATAGTTCAGCGCTCACCGGCTGACGAATGAAAACGGCCTACGACTAACTGATTTCGCCGCCTCCAAGAATATGGCCATTCGCAGCACCTACTTCCAACACAGCCTTCCGTATCGGTACACCTGGAGATCACCACTGCAGACAGAATCACAAATCGACCACGTTCTGATTGATGGACGGCACTTCTCCGACATTATCGACGTCAGGACAGGACATATCGTGGTGCTAAAATCGACTCTGACCACTATCTGGTGATGGTTAAACTGCGCACAAAACTATCCGTCATCAACAATGTTCGGTACCGACGACCGCCGCGGTACGACCTAGAGCGACTGAAGCAACCTGATGTCGCCACTGCATACGCGCAGCATCTCGAGGCAGCGTTGCCGGAAGAGGGTGAGCTCGATGGGGCCCCTCTTGAGGACTGCTGGAATACAGTCAAAGCAGCCATTAACGACGCAGCGGAGAACAACGTCGGGTATATGGGTCGAAGTCGACGGAACGATTGGTTCGACGAAGAGTGCAGACAGATTCTGGAGGAGAAGGACGCAGCGCGGGCGGTCGAGCTGCAGCAAGGTACCCCGCAGAACGTGGAACGTTATAGACGGAAGCGGAGACAGCAGACCCGCCTTTTTCAGGAGAAGAAACGCCGCCTGGAAGAAGCGGAGTGCGAGGAGATGGAACAGCTGTGCCGTTCTCAAGATACACGCAAGTTCTATCAGAAGCTCAACGCATCCCGCAAAGGCTTCGTGCCGCGAGCCGAAATGTGCCGAGATAAGGATGGGATCATGTTGACGGACGAACGTGTGGTGATGGAAAGGTGGAAGCAGCACTACGAGGAACATCTGAATGGCGCTGAGAGTACAGGCAGTGAAAGTCAAGGCAGCGGAGGAGATGACTACGTCAGTTCAGCGGACGATGGAAGCCAACCAGCCCCCACCTTGAGGGAAGTTAAGGATGCCATTCAACAGCTAAAGACCAATAAAGCAGCTGGTAAGGATGGTATCGGAGCTGAACTCATCAAGATGGCTCCGGAAAAGCTGGCCACTTGCCTGCACAAACTGATAGTCAGAATCTGGGAAACCGAACAGCTACCGGAGGAGTGGAAGGAAGGGGTTATATGCCCCATCTACAAGAAAGGCGACAAACTGGAGTGTGAGAACTTTCGAGCGATCACCATGCTTAATGCCGCCTACAAAGTGATATCCCAGATCATCTTTCGTCGTCTGTCACCATTAGTGAACGAGTTCGTGGGAAGTTATCAAGCCGGCTTCGTTGACGGCCGCTCGACAACGGACCAGATCTTTATGGGCCAAACACAATAGATACGTTTGCGTACGTTTTGACAGTTTTCCCATGGGAAAACTGTCAAAACGCACGCAAACGTACCAATTGTGTTTGGCCCATTACTGTACGGCAAATCCTTCAAAAATGCCGTGAATACCAGGTCCCAACGCACCATCTGTTCGTTGATTTCAAGGCGGCATATGACAGTATAGACCGCGTAGAGCTATGGAAAATTATGGACGAGAACAGCTTCCCTGGGAAGCTTACCAGACTGATCAAAGCAACGGTGGATGGTGTGCAAAACTGTGTGAAGATTTCGGGCGAACACTCTCGTTCATTCGAATCGCGCCGGGGACTAAGACAAGGTGATGGACTTTCGTGCCTGTTGTTCAACATTGTGCTAGAAGGTGTCATGCGGAGAGCCGGGGCGGAGAGCCGGGTGTAACAGTACGATTTTCAACAGATCCAGTCAATTTATTTGCTTCGCGGATGACATGGACATTGTCGGCCGAACATTTGCAAAGGTGGCAGAACTGTACACCCGCCTGAAACGTGAAGCAACAAAAGTTGGACTGGTGGTGAATGCGTCAAAGACAAAGTACATCCTTGTGGGCGGAACCGAGCGCGACAGGGCCCGCCTGGGAAGCAGTGTTACGATAGACGGGGATACCTTCGAGGTGGTCGAGGAATTCGTCTACTTCGGATCCTTGCTAACGGCTGACAACAACGTTAGTCGTGAAATACGAAGGCGCATCATCTGTGGAAGTCGGGCCTACTGCGGGCTCCAGAAGAAACTGCGGTCGAAAAAGATTCGCCACCGCACCAAATGTGTCATGTACAAGACGCTTATAAGACCGGTCGTCCTTTACGGACATGAAACATGGACAATGCTCGAGGAGGACTTTCAAGCACTCAGGTATTCGAGAGACGGGTGCTTAGGACCATATTTGGCGGTGTACAAGAAGACGGTGTGTGGCGGCGAAGAATGAACCGAGCTCGCCCAACTCTACGGCGAACCCAGTATCCAGAAGGTAGCTAAAGCTGGAAGGGTACGATGGGCAGGACATGTTGCAAGAATGCCGGACAGCAACCCTGCAAAGATGGTGTTCGCTTCCGATCCGGCAGGTACGAGACGGCGTGGAGTGCAGCGAGCGAGATGGGCAGACCAGGTGCAAAACGACTTGGCGAGCGTGGGGAGTATCCGAGGATGGAGAGATGCGGCCTCGAACCGTGTATTGTGGCGTCAAATTGTTGATTCAGTGTTATCTGTTTAGATGTAAACTAAATAAATGAATGAATGAATATAACTTTTCAAAAATCATCAAAATAGATCCTTCAAAGACAAAAGAAGAAGACATTGCATTTTAAATATTGCTTTCGAAAACTAGAATTTTTGAAATTATCATTTTATCAATTGATTACTGACTAGTTCGCATTCACATACATTTTGCATTAGTGTCGAGTCGATTCCAAAACCGAACCTCACCTTATCCTACCCCATGGCGTTCAAGTGATCTGCAGGGACTCTTCTGCCATTACCCCTTGCGCTCTCATTGCCCCACCAAAATATTATCCACGCTAATAAATCTAGAAAATTTCATATGCATCGCATTATTCCCCACTCAAGTAGCTCGTCCGCAGTTCTTCTCTGCATTCACTTATTTCACCACAATTCAAAACAGTTGCGTGCGCCTTATATTAGTTGATCCGCAATGTTCGAATTCTTCAAACTTGTTAGTTGAGGTGAGATGCGATGGCGAATAAATACTGGAAAGCTTCATGTTTAGTTTCGCTCGTTTTCTTCATTGTGTTATTTTTTGTGATTTCGATTATGAGTAGCAGTAATGTTCCGATTCTCATCAAAGGCAAACCCTGCCATATAAACATTAAACTGTAACGATTTTCGTGGATATTTTTATTTCAACAGTTAAGAAACACGAAAGATGGCAATAATTATTTTAAGTAAGCGACGTACATATATTCCATACGTTCTTGTCTCTCGTTTTGGTAAAGGACAAGGATAGCACTCATCCACGCAGTGGAGACGCCTGGTACATCACGTTTTGGAGTCACTAGTGCGTTTTTTTCGCGCAGTCGTTAAATGTTTCACCTTGGTGTTTTCATGATGAGATGACCAGGTACAGAACGACTTGGCAAGCGTGTGGCGCATTCGATGAAGAGGACCTGTGGCCTCGAACCGTGTATTGTGGCGTCAAATTGATGATTCAGTTTTTTTTTTAACTAATTTTATTTGCTAATTATCTAATACATGCATTCATCTCTTAGACTAGGTGTTCCGTGTTTTCTTAACACTATCATCCTTATTTGCTATGTTATATTTTTAGTTATTATTAATACATTTCAATTGCCTCTGGCAGTTAGAATTTTTCCTCTGGTTGAATTAAACCATGTAGGAATTACAATGTTTTCTACTTAAACTAAACTTAACCTAATTTATACTAAGGGTACAAGGAGCTAATCGTTGCAATAGAAGATTGCAACGATTTTTGTCTAAAATTGGAAATTATTTTGTTGGACATTTGTTATTATTATTATTTATTCAGACTAAGGCCGAAGTGGCCTGTGCGGTATATAAGAGTCTTCTCCATTCGGCTCGGTCCATGGCTACCCGTCGCCAGCCACGCAGTCTACGGAGGGTCCGCAAGTCATCTTCCACCTGATCGATCCACCTTGCCCGCTGCGCACCTCGCCTTCTTGTACCCGTCGGATCGTTGTCGAGAACCATTTTCACCGGGTTATTGTCCGACATTCTGGCTACGTGCCCGGCCCACCGCAGTCGTCCGATTTTCGCGGTGTGAACGATGGATTCTCCCAACAGCTGATGCAATTCGTGGTTCATTCGCCTCCTCCACGTACCGTCCGCCATCTGCACCCCACCATAGATGGTACGCAGCACTTTCCTTTCGAAAACTCCGAGTGCGCGTTGGTCCTCCACGAGCATCGTCCAGGTCTCGTGTCCGTAGAGGACTACCGGTCTAATGAGCGTTTTGTAATGATTATATCGAGTCGCATTATCTCTTATATTGTTCGTAATTATTGGTTTTCTAGGCGGCTTATTGGGCCTGCGCAAACCTCCTGTCTCGCCGGAGGGCCATCGTGTCAGGGCTGTTTAGCGTCCCACCTAACACCAGGACTTGGGCTTGTGCGCTTTGAGCGGCACACGGTCGCTTTGGCGGAGCCTACTTGCGGATACATGCAGCTTTTTATAGAGGTTTAACAGGGCCCACTGTCAAACCCCACCACATCCTAGGCAGGCGCCACAACTCGCAGATGGCCTGGGGAGGGATCGTCAAGCCCTTGGACATAGTCCCTGCTGCCCACATTTGTTGCAATGTCTCAATATTAGAAATTCTATGAAGTTCATTGGTACTATACCACGGAGGCAACTTCAGAATCATTTTCAGAATTTTATTTTGAATCCTCTGGAGTGCCTTCTTTCTGGTATTGCAGCAACTAGCCCATATTGGCACAGCATACAACATGGCAGGTCTAAAAATTTGTTTGTAAATCAAAAGTTTGTTCTTAAGGCAAAGTTTTAATTTTCTGTTTATAAGTGGATATAGACACTTAATATATTTGTTGCATTTGGCTTGAAGGCCTTCAATGTGATTTTTAAAAGTTAATTTTTGATCTAGCAGAAGTCCTAAATATTTAGCTTCGCTAGACCAATTAATTGGAACCCCATTCATAGTGACAATATGTCTGCTAGAAGGTTTCAAATAAGAAGCTCTCGGCTTATGTGGGAAAATTATAAGCTGAGTTTTGGAAGCATTCGGGGAAATTTTCCATTTTTGCAAGTAAGTGGAGAAAATATCCAAACTTTTTTGCAATCTACTACAAATGACACGAAGGCTTCGCCCTTTGGCTGAAAGGCCCGTGTCATCTGCAAACAAAGATTTTTGACACCCTGGTGGTAAATCAGGTAAGTCAGAAGTAAAAATGTTATACAAAATGGGCCCCAGTATGCTGCCTTGGGGGACACCAGCCCTTACAGGTAATCTATCAGATTTAGAATTCTGATAGTTTACCTGCAGTGAGCGATCTGATAAATAATTTTGGATCAGTTTAATAATGTACAGAGGAAAATTAAAATTCATCAATTTTACAATCAAACCTTCATGCCACACACTGTCAAATGCTTTCTCTATATCAAGAAGAGCAACTCCAGTCGAATATCCTTCAGATTTGTTGAGCCGAATTAAGTTCGTAACTCTTAATAACTGATGAGTGGTTGAATGCCCATGGCGAAAACCAAATTGCTCATCAGCAAAAAATAGAATTGTCATTAATATGAACCATCATTCTATTTAAAATAATCTTTTTCAAACAGTTTGCTTATTGAAGAAAGCAAACTGATTAAGGGCGATAACTAGAAGCCTCAGCTGGATTTTTGTCCGGCTTCAAAATAGGAACAACTTTGGCGTTTTTCCATTTATCTGGGAAGTATGCCAATTGAAAACATTTGTTAAATAAATTAACCAAAAGGGATAAAGAGCTCTCAGGAAGTTTTTTGATAAGTATGTAGAAAATACCATCATCACCCGGGGCTTTCATATTTTTAAATTTTCTAGTAATAGATCTCACTTCATCCAAATTAGTTCCCAACGAAGGGTCAAAAACATTATCTTGGTTGAGAATGTCTTCGAAGCTCCTTGTAACCTGATCCTCAATTGGACTAGTGAGACCTAGACTAAAATTATGGGCACTCTCGAACTGCTGAGCAAGTTTTTGAGCCTTTTCGCCATTTGTTAATAAAATTTTATTTCCCTCTTTAAGCGCTGGAATTGGCTTTTGAGGTTTTTTTAAGAATTTTCGTTAATTTCCAAAAGGGTTTCGAACTGGGATCCAACTTCGAGACATTATTCTCAAAGATGGTATTTCTCAGAGTAGCGAAACGTTTTTTAATTTCAGTTATGCAAATCTTGCCAAATAACTTTCAACGCGGGATCGCGAGTTCTTTGGTATTGCCTTCGCCTCACATTTTTAAGACGGATCAGTAGCTGAAGATCGTCGTCAATAATAATGGAGTTGAATTTAATTTCACATTTAGGAATTGCAATGCCTCTGGCTTCGACAATTAAATTTGTCAAAGATACGAGAGCATTGTCAATATCACTTTTGGTATCGAGAGGAATATCAACATCAAAATTCCTATCAATATACGTTTTATATAAATCCCAATCAGCCCTATGATAATTAAAAGTAGAGCTGATTGGATTATAAATGGCTTCTTGTGATATTTCAAACGTCACAGGAAGGTGATCAGAGTCAAAGTCAGCATGAGTTACCAATTGGCCACACAGCTGACTTGAATCCGTTAAAACTAAATCAATTGTAGAAGGATTTCGACTGGAAGAAAAACAAGTTGGTCCATTGGGATATTGAATAGTATAATATCCCGCAGAACAATCTTCAAATAAAATTTTACCATTGGAATTGCTTTGAGCATTATTCCATGAACGGTGTTTGGCATTGAAGTCACCAATTACGAAGAATTTTGATTTGTTGCGAGTCAGAATTTGAAGATCAGCTTTCAACAAATTCTTTTGCTGCCCATTGCATTGAAAAGGCAAGTAGGCTGCAATGAAGGAAAATTGTCCAAAATTTGTTTCAACAGAAACTCCCAAGGTTTCAAAAACTTTGGTTTCAAACGAAGACAATAATTTATGTTTGATACGTCTATTAATGACAATGGCGACCCCACCACAGGCGCTGTCAAGACGATCATTTCTGTAGATAAAATAGTTTGGATCTCTTTTAATGGAGAGTCCTGGTTTTAAATACGTTTCAGTTATAATGGCAATATGCACATTATGAACTGAAAGGAAGTTGAATAATTAATCTTCCTTACCCTTTAGAGAGCGGGCATTCCAATTTAGAACTTTCACACAATTATTTGGATCCATTGAAACGGAGTCCGATAACAATTTTTTGTGTGTACTTTATACCAACCTGAACAGCTTCAGGAATGGTATTTGCTTTGAACATTGCATCAATCATGTGATGCAATTGTTCAGTTAAAAATCAAAATCGGAAGCAGTCATGCTACCTGAATCGGCAACATGACCATTATTTTCCGTTGGGACATGGGTATAAACCTCATTTTGAGAAGAGAAATTTTGTCTACCAGCAGCGATGTTTGCATACGTAGGTACATTCGAAAAATTGGAATTTACTGAAGTGCTTACTACCCGTTGACGAGCGGCAAAATTTGTTTGTGAATTGTGGTGGGTATGAATTGCTCGACCGGTAACCGGTTTCGAAATTTGAGCGTTTGAAAAATTTCTACCCGTCGAATCTGGGATCCGATTGGAATTTCCCGTCATCAATTTTGCACGGGAATTCAAAACTTTTTTGCGTGAAGGGCATTCCCAGAAATTGGATTTATGATTGCCCCCACAATTTGCGCACTTAAATTTATTGGAATCTTCTCTCACAGGACATGCGTCCTTGGCGTGAGAGGTTCCACCACAAATCATGCATTTAGCATCCATGTGACAATGTTTGGTTCCATGACCCCATTTTTGGCACTTACGGCACTGGGTGGGGTTTTGGAAATTTCCCCCAGGCCTGCGGAAATGTTCCCATGTAACACGGACATGGGACATAATACAGGCCTTTTCCAAACTTTTCATATTATTTAGTTCACTTTTGTTAAAATGAACTAAATAAAATTCTTGAGAAATGCCTCTCTGGGGAGTACCGGGTGGGATTTCTTTTTCATCTTAATTACTTGAACTGGTGAAAATCCAAGTAATTGAGAAATTTTAATTTTAATCTCATCCAGTGATTTGTCATCACTGGGGAGACCTTTCAAGACGACTTTGAACAATCGCTCAGTTTTGTCGTCGTATGTGAAGAATTTATGGCGCTTCTCAGTTAAATACTGAAGAAGACGTTTGCGATCGTCAAAGGATCCAGGCAAAACGCGGCAGTCACCCTTCCTAGCAATCTGAAATGAAACCTTGATCCCCTGAAGGTTACTCAAAATCTCATTCCGGAAGCCAGAAAACTCGGCAACAGATACCACAATTGGCGGAATTCTTTGCTTTTTCGCATGAATCGAATCACCTGGGCTAGAGGTATATTCGATTTGCTCAATTTCATCATTAATCAAATCGAACTGATTGCTCAGTTCGATAGGAGAAGAAACAATGTCAACATTAGGTTTAGAAGGAATATCTGAAGTTTCCAGCTTCCTTCTATTTTTTCTGCGCTTGGGCAGGACGGTCTTGAAACCTTGTTTCTTTGAAGGAAGTGGAGAATTCAGAGACTCCCCCTTCCTCTTGTTTTTATTAATGCTCATTGCTGAACGTGGAGACGTGACCTTCTAAGAGGTTTTTTCCCAGAACGGTGTCCCTGCAGGATTACCACCGCTTGTCGGAATTTTACTTCCGCAAACGGGTCCAACGTAAAACGAAAGCACGGGTCCTTGCAAAGATCGTAACGGGATCAGTGGGTACAAATAGCGCTAAGAAGCACCGTTGAAATTAAAATAGCTTCGGGTAGTATTAAAAACTTCTTTCCGCAACGAGAGAAAGAACCGCACAGCACGAAAGCACGATGCGGTCAATTGATGATTCAGTGTTATCTGTTTAGATGTAAGCTAAATAAATTAAATGAATGCCAGATCAGTCAATGCGATCACCGAAATCATAAGAATATGTATACATAAATCTTCATTGCTTTTTGCTTCTAAGGAGTTTAATATGTAATATGTATACATATTAGAATTCCTTAGAAACGAAAAAGCAATTAGAAACGAAAAAGCATTTAAATAGATCATATTTTGAATTCAAATTACGAAAGTTAGTACCCACCTAATTCAAAGCTAGATTTGAAGATATTTGAAGCGGTAATCATTCCAGGCTAGGATCCTAGTTTGTGATCCTAGACTACTAAGCTGACGCAGCAGGCGTTCTAATGAAAAAACAGTTTCGTTTGACGTTTCATGGTTTCGTTCCTATCGCATATTATTCTTGGCTGATAGAAAGACCAACAGCAGAGTGAGAAAATGATACGGAATAATGCATATAGTCTCTGTTGATTGGACACGAGGAACATTGTTGCGAGTCTATTTCTATTTCTTGTTGCTCTTGCTGCTAGGCGCGAGTATGCAAAGTATGAGTTTTGCCGCGGTTACAGAAGATCAGTTTGCATACGGAACCGTATTATTTAACAGCGTCGGGAGATGTTTCGATTCGAATGACCCAACAATGATGGAAGCCAAGCGGATATTCCAAGTAGGTGAACAACGCCGGCAGAAGTGATTATTTTCACCAATTTAAATAATTGACTTTTCATAGGACCTCATGCCGTACCGAAAGAAACGATTCGAATCTCTATCCGATGATGTTGTGCAAAGTCTTCTACTGTACTTCACTTCCGTTGGTAGAGTGGTGGACAAGTTGATATCAAAAAATGATAAGGTCGTTGCCGCTTGGTACGATACTGTAGGGGACTATTTGCACAGTTATCTGTTTCCAGTGACAAAATACTGTTTTTACTCCGGAAACGTAAGCTACCCGCAGGTAAAAAGCGTCCAGAAGTATTATAAGCAAGTGAAATTGCGACTCGATACGGATGGTTATGGTTGGTCTCATCCAAGGCTTGATCCTAGCGCAGTTCAACCATACGTTCAGGTTCTTAAGTCATATCAAATCTACACAAATTGTTCAGAGTTAGTTTTTGCCTCGAATGCTGAAATCCCTCTTCCAAAGATAGAACTTGATGATGAATCTCATAAAGCTATATCGTTGTGGGTTCCGCTAAAGTCAAGACAAGTATACGATCCTCGGACTAAGGCTTCTTTGTCGGTGCTTAGAATTTATGCGGAAACCGTCCTACACTGTACACCCACTGGAAAGCAAACCATTCAGTTTGCCACCAGATATATTCGGTGGATCGATGAAAATTTGACTAAATGCCTTTTGGATGCCGCTTTCTATCCTGGTTTGGAGTCAATTCTACGAATCAAGAAATCATTCGAAGCTGATATCGCTGTTAATTCATTTGTTAAGAAATCTGTCGCTGAAGATGCAAATGAGTTTAGTTCTGCCCCCAGGGGATTGTTCGCTACCTTGTTGGGGTCCGACGATCCACCATCGGAAACGGAAAATGAAGATCAAGACGAATTGACAGAAGATGAACGACGTTGGAACCGGATAAAGGTCCTAACGGCAACTCTCTTTTTTGTACTCTTCTTTCTGATTTTGATTATCGTCATATCGGTCAAGATTAGTATGAATAGAAAAACGATGAAACGAAAAGCCGCTGTCAAAAAGGAACACTTCAAGCCACCGAGTCGTAGAAAATACCTAACGCGAAGAGAAGATCTGTCAGACGAAGAAGTACTGCTGACGATGGAGAAACGGCCCAATCCGTCAGAAACCAGTGGTAAGCTTTTGTTAACCGATTCACGGTCTGACTTAATTATATTCTAAATTTTTATAATTTCAGGAAGTGGATGGAGACCCTTTAGGCCTCCATTACGACGAGACAAAAACCATCAAGAGCCAACAACCAGCAGACCAGTACCACCATTCTCCGACACTGAAGAAGACGAGTTTCATCCGCTACAAACGAACCAATCGGAGCGAACTCCCCTAATCGCTGACCAAAGCACGAAGAAAAAACGTCGCTGCGGACGAGGGTGCTTGTGCTTGATGTGTATCACGAAGCCAAAAGGCGGACATGAACTTCACGATCGGCAAAACAATTCAGCGTACAAGTTGGCGAACAAAAAGTTGGATCCAACCAGTAATCGACAGAAATCAGAGAGACCACCGATCATAAGAACGGACATGGTGAAAGGGCCGCCATGAGCAAACATTCGGAGGAGGAACATGGGCCGGATGCTGACCCTAACTAATAGATAGGCACAATTATGTGAAGGATGGTGCTGAGCACCGTGTTAGTAACAGTAAACCAGAAAACGCAACACGCATTCATAATAACAACAATATCGTTACGAAGCCCAATACGCGACTGCTTTTTTTATAGCTATATTTTAAGACTCATATTTTTGTATTCTATTACGAACGCTAAATATATTTTTCATGTTCATATCTACTATGAAGATATTACAAATTCTTATGGATCGTGCTTAAAGGATTTTTTTTCAGGCCGAAGTTAATTTCGTAATATTCTATTTGATAAGAAGCATAACATGCCCTACAGACATTCTGGCTGGGGTCTAGGGTTCCTAGTTTATGCATTGGCTTTCTACCTTCAATTTGGAATGACTTAGATGTACATTCGGTCATGTATCTTATTTGTAATTCTAAGATTTTTTAACAATGTTATTTAACAATTTATGGCGTACCTCGCAGCTCGACCCAGAACTGCTGGAAGAATCACTACGGTGGGAAAATCGGCCTTAGTGGTGATGAGTTATCCGATGTCCTAACACGAGCATGTGACGTGACAATGCTCAGGAGGACTATGCCAATTGACAATCGCAAACCGGTGTACTGGTGGACGAGCCGGGTGTTCCAAACAGCGAGTAGAGCTCTGAACTACGAAATCAAATGTAGTAAGAGAGCCTACTTTGAAGAGCTGTGCAGGATGGCCAATAATACTCTATGGGGGGATGCATACAGGATAGTGATCACAAGGACCAACAGCACACCTCCTGAGAAATCCCCGTAGATGTTGGCCAGGATCGTTGAAGGTTTGTTTCCGAAGCATGACTCATCGCACTGGCCCGCCACACCGTACGAGCGTATTTTTTTTTTTTTTTTTTTTTTTTAACTTTATTACCGTACGAGTGTACCGCTAGTGACTAACGAAGCTCATCGTTAGTTGCAAGAAAACTTAAGCTGAAGAAGGCACCAGGGTGGGATTGTATTTCTAACCTTGTCCTTAAGTACGCGATTCTTGCCGCTCCAGATATGTTCAGGAGCTGCCTCCAACGTTTCCTGGACCAAGGAAACTTCTCATATCGTTGAAAACGGCAGAGGTTGGTGCTATTGTCTAAGCCTGGTAAATCCCCCAGAGAGCCTTCGGCATATAGACCAATTTGCCTACTCGACACAACTGGTAAGTTGTTAGAGAGGGTGATCCTGAATAGATTGACGGACTATACGGAGTGTGCTGGTGGCTTATCAAGCAATGCTGGTTGCTTCCGTGAAGGCCGTTCTACCATCGAAGCAATTCGGTCGGTAACGGAAACGGCTAAGATAGCGCGTGGTTTGAATAGGAGGAATCTATGACAAATGGTCGAAAGACAAAAGGTAGAAAGGACAAAAGGTCGAAAAGGACAAAAGGCCGAAAGACAAAAGGTCGAAAAGACAAAAGGTCGAAAGGATAAAAGGTCGAAAGCCACAAAAGGTTGAATGGGACAAAAAGTCTAAAAGGGCAAAAGGTCGAAAGGGACAGAAGGCCAAAAGGGACAAAAGATCGAAAAGGACAAAAGGGACAGAAGGTCGATCACAAACAAGCATTCCATAGGAATTTGCGAAATGCACACTGATCTCATCAATCAAAGTTGAAGAATGAGCAATTTTCAAAGAAGATCTAGATAGTTCTGTTACAAATAAAAAAGATTGTTGATTTAGAAAATGAATAAAACTTGTATTGTGCGAGACAGAGTGGCCTACACAGTTGGTGAACAAAATTTTTCTTTTATTTTTCCCTACTTTTAACAATTAAATAAAATTTATTCAATGAGTGCACACAGGCGCGCGCATTGAAAATATACCACACGCACATGTAATACACGCCGGTGTATTTGATGTACGCGTGCTCCATCTATTAGTTGTACTCACTGATTGAATTTTATTAAATTATTTAAAATAGTGGAAAATAAAATAGCAGAGTTTTTGCCAACTGTGTAAGACAACTCTGGTGCGAAATTGATTCTTTCCGTTTCAGTTTCTTGTTAATTTTGACCTTTGGTCCCTTTCGACCTGTTGTTCTTTTTGATGTTTTGTTTTTTCGACCTTTTGTCCCGTTCGACGTTTTGTCCTTTCGACCTTTGGTCCCGTTCGACCTTTTGTCCCGTTCGACATTTAGTCCTTTTGACCTTTTGTCCTTTTCGACCTTTTGTCCTTTCGACCTTTTGACCCTGTTGCGTCCCCCGCAAGAAAATGCCGAACAGAAAAATGAGCAAATCCACAAAATTTTGAATTCCGCCCCGAACATTTGGTCCATGCGAACCGGATTTGACTACTGAGTGCTTCCCGAGGACGATTGGAAAAGCAGACGACGAGGAACAAGACATCGACTACGAAAAAGACTAGTATCAAAAGAGTCTTTCGGAAGAACAGTGGAAAGTGAAGTGAAAAGCAAAAAGACAACGAAAGACGATGAATCGGATTTGTTCACGGGATTTTCTGAGACATCTATTTTGCAATCTAAGGATGCCGTCGCAGCAACTGACAGTAAAGTGACCGAAAAGTTGAATTCTCTTTCTCGTCAGCGAGCGCAGGTGATGTCAAAGGTCAACCGAATCTACAATGCCGTGAAAGACGCCGAACTTGGCCTACCTCAGCTAAAGGTAGAGGCCAAAAAGTTGGAAGCTGCATACGCTGAATTTTCTGGCTTCCATAGTCAGATGATCGCCATCATTCCTGAAGAACAACTCGACGAGCAAGAAGTAAAGTATGTAAGATTCGAGAGACTATACGACTGGACATCCGCTCAAATTGAATCGCGCATCATCAAGTGCGATCAAGCCAAACCACCGCAGGTCATCCTTCAGCAGCAGCCTCTAAAAGCACAGATTCCAACGTTTGATGGAGAATACACGAGCTGGCCGAAGTTCAAAGCTATGTTCGTCGACGTTATGGCACAATCCCGAGACTCCGACGCAGTGAAGCTCTATCATCTCGACAACGCCTTGGTTGGAGCTGCTGCAGGTATTCTCGACGCGAAGACTATCAATTGATTTGAGAACACTAGAGTGATAGTGGAGAGCACATCCGTGGTCTCTTATCATTCAAGAAGATGACGTCCGAAGCCAGCATAGAACTGAGGAGCCTTCTTGACGTGTGCACCAAGAACATCGATAGTTTGGAGTACCTGGGGCAACAGATATCTGGTGTATCGGAGCTGATTGTAGTTTATCTACTAACGGCTGCACTAGACAAATCAACACTAAAGCATTGGGAACAATCACTTGCATCGGGTGAGTTGCCGACGTACAAGAAGACGATAAACTTCTTGAAGTCACATTATCAGATGCTAGAACGATGTGAAGCCGCTAATCAACAATCAGTTGCAAGAATGAACCCTGCGCCGAAACAGACAACACCAATTCCGCAAAACTATAGCCGTACCCACACCGCTACACACCGAAGCTGAGACGACAGAGAGATGTGATTTTTGCAACGGTAGGCATTTGCGTACAACGAGAAGATGGAAAAAGTACGCGCAGGCGTGTGCTTCAACTGTCTGCGAAAAGGACATCGATCAATCAATTGCCCCTCAACGAAGTGTTGCCGAAAGTGCCAAAAACGATATCATAGGCAGCTGCACGACGACGAAGCCTACCAGAAACAAGAATTCCGAACCGTTTTGAAGAAAGAACTGATGCCAACCACGACCTCATCGAAGACAAACGACTCATCAGTGTCAACCGCCTTTGCGTGCAATCATGGACGCTTGTCACACACCGTATTGCTACAAACCGCAGTAGTCTTGGTTAAGAATCAGCACGACGAACTACTGCCATGCCGCGTTCTCTTGGACTCAGGGTCCCAGGTGAACTTCATCACTGAGAAGATGGCCAATACGCTCGGCATCCAACGACAACCTGCCTACGTCCCGATAGCAGGGATAAACGATCTTCGAACGATAGCTCGTCATAGGACATCCTTAGACATTCGTTCTCGTTGCAGCGATTTTCGTACCAAGCTGGATTGCTTGATCACCAAGCAGGTGACTGGAACTATCCCATCTCGAAACATCGACGTCACGAGGTGGAACATTCCCAGCTACATCCAACTTGCTGATCCATCATTTTTCCGACCTGGTGGCATCGACATGCTGATTGGAGCAGAGATCTTCAAGCTCATGAAGCCGAACCTCATCACAATCGACGATAGACTTCCTGAGTTACGAGAATCTCAGCTTGGTTGGCTGGTTGCCGGTGCAATCCAGTCAGACACGCCATCCAACGATATTCGTTTCGCCCAAGTGGCATCGATCCAAAATGTTGAAGATTGGATGCACAAATTTTGGGAAATCGAGGAAGTTCCCAATGCATCATCGAATTCAACCGACGAACAACGATGCGAGGAACACTTTGCAGCAACGCACTTCCGAGACAATGATGGGAGATTTGTTGTCAGACTTCCCTTGAAGGAGAACGCTATCAACTTGAAAGCTGTAGATCGCTAGCATTAAAGCGATTTTACATGCTTGAAAATCGACTTCAACACAACCCTGAACTAAGGACGCAGTACGTAGATTTCATTCGTGAGTACCAGGATCTCGGCCACTGCCGAGAAGTCAACGAAGCCAGCGACGACCCGAAGCGACCAGGATACTACATGCTTCATCATGCAGTACTAGGAACAAACAATTCTACCACCAAATGCAGAGTTGTTTCCGATGCCAGCGCAAAAGCATCCGAATCCAGCATATCACTTAACGACGTACTACTGGTGGGACCGGTGGTACAAAGCGAACTGTATGCCATAATGATACGATTCCGAACGTATAGGTTTGTGTTCACGGCGGACATAACAAAAATGTACCGTCAAAATCGATTGCATCCCGACGACACCCATTACCTAAGGATATTCTGGAGAGAATCCCCGAGCGAACGTTTGAAGGTCCTACAATTGACAACCGTCACCTATGGCACCGCATATGCACCCTACCAGGTTATCAAGAGTTTAGCTCAACTCGCAGATGACGAAGGAAAGGAGTTTCCTGTAGCAGCCGAAATAATCAAAAACGACTGCTATGTGGACGACATTTTGTCTGGTGCCAACACACTCGACGACGCACTCGAAGCTCAACGACAACTGATGACGGTGTTGGGAAAGGCAGGATTCCCAATCCACAAGTGGTGTTCCAATTCCGATAAGTTTTTAGAAAGCATCCCGAATCAAGACCGACAAACACCAAAGCCATTGGAAGACTGCGACATCAATCAAACCATCAAAGTCATTGGCCTCCTATGGGACCCAACATCCGACGAGCTCCTCCTGGCTGCAGACATACATCCAGTCATACACAGCAACCGACCGTGGCGAAGCGAAAAATTTACTCCGAAGTAGCAAAACTCTTCGACCCGTTAGGATTATTTTCGCCAGCCATCGTTCTTGCCAAACTGCTAGTTCAGCAACTTTGGCGCAACAAGCAAGATTGGGATAATCCTGTAGACGACATCATCAGCCAACAATGGATATCGAGTTACGACAATCGTTACATTTGCTGAAACAGTTTTCTATTCCTCGCCGAGCAAGCATCGATGGTGCAGTGCAGTTCGAGCTGCATGGATTTGCGGACGCCTCAACCAAAGCATATGGATCGTGTCTGTACATCAGAAGCATCAATCCGATGGCACAGCCACATCAAGACTGCCAACCAGTAAGTCAAAGGTGGGGCCTCTTCATGATATGACGATTCCACGCAAGGAATTATGCGCCGCTCTTCTACTAGCGAGGATAATCGACAAAGTGACTTCAACCATCAACATAAGATTCCAGCAGATAGCGTTGTGGTCGGATAGGCAAATTGTGTTTGCTTGGCTTCAAAAGCATCATAGTCAACTTGAAATCTTTGTTCGCAATCGCACAGCAGAGATACAAAGGTTAACTAGAAGCTATCAGTGGAACTACGTCAGAACTCATCTGGCGTAAAATCGACTGGCGTAAAATCGACGAAGACTCATCTGAAACGAATAGTAGGCAACTTGGTGCTTACTTTTGAGGAGATGAGTACTGTATTGCGCGAGATTCAAGCAGTGTTAAATTCTCGCCCACTGTTTGCAGTTTCGAACGACCCGACAGACCCTGAGGTGATCACGCCAGCTCACTTCTTGACTGGTCGTCCCATTAATGCAATACCAAAACCATCGATCCACGACGCAAATATCAACCGACTATCTCGCTGGCAGCATTTTCAGAACAATTTTGGCGAGCTTGGTCCAGAGAGTACCTGACAAGCCTACAACCACGCAAGAAGAATTGGACTACGATCGACAACGTGAAACCAGGAATGGTGGTACTTCTACACGACAAGAATCGACCGCCGCTTCTCTGGAAACTCGGCCGAATCACATCGGTGTACACTGGTTCCGATAACTTGGTCCGAGTTGTAGACATTTTGAGTGAAGGAGCTACCTACAGTCGCCCCATAACGAAACTGTCAATTTTGCCAACAGAAAAATGAGCAAATCCACAAAATTTTGAATTCCGCACCGAACAGACCCTAACCCGAATAGAAGAGGTATTAGGTGCTATGCATTGATTACACTAGATGTAAAGAATGCATTTAATAACGCTGGCTGGGCAGCTATTGCTAATTCCCTGCATCGCTTGAGAGTCCCGGATTATCTGTGCAGGATTCTGAAAAGCTATTTTCAGAACAGGATATTGTTAGCCGACACCGACGCTGGCCAGCAGTCGATTGAAGTGTCAGCAGGTGTTCCACAGGGATCGATCCTCGGACCGGTTCTGTGGAATATCATGTATGACGGAGTATTACGCTTAAATCTCCCGGCTGGTGTGAAAATAGAAGGCTTTGCGGATGATGTAATGCTAGAGGTCACAGGCGACACTCTCGACGAAGTTGAATTGAAAGCTTCGTACGCGATTAGCAGAGTCGAAGAATGGCTCAACTCAAGGAGGTTGGCGTTAGCACATCACAAGACTGAGGTTGTTGTGGTGCATAACCACCATGGGCTGCAGCAAGCGAGGATGCACAGTTAACTCCGTGAGATCATTAAAGCATCTGGGCGTGATGATCGACGATAAGCTCAATTTTACGAGCCACGTCGATTATGTATGCCAAAGGGCTTCATTGGCAATAAAATCTTTATCGCGAATGATGTCCAACGGATCGGCGGTGCAAAGTCAGGTGCGTAGGCTTATAGCGGGTGTAGCATTGTCTATTATCCGATACGGCGTACCAGCATGGTCCAAAGCACTAGAGGCCGGGTGCAATGTTAAGAAATTAATCAGGGTACACCGGCTGATGTGTCTGCGGGTTGCAAGCGCATACCGCACCATATCTTATGAGGCGGTGTGCGTCATTGCTGGGATGATGCCGATAGACATACTTCTGGAGGAAGATGTGGAGTGCTTCACGACAGGGACTCGGTGCAAGTGCGACGTGTTAAGAGAGCAGCTTCGTTGCTCAAATGGCAAAGAGCATGGGAAACTGCAGTCAAAGGTCGTTGGACCCACAGACTAATTCCGGAGGTATCGAATTGGATTAATAGGAAGCATGGTCAGGTCAACTTCCACCTTCCAACACAGGTGTTGTCTGAACATTCATTTCATTTATTCAGACTAAGGCCGAAGTGGCCTGTGCGGTATATAAGAGTCTTCTCCATTCGGATCGGTCCATGGCTACACGTCGCCAGCCACGCAGTCTACGGAGGGTCCGCAACTCATCTTCCACCTGATCGATCCACCTTGCCCGCTGTGCACCTCGCCTTTTTGTTCCCGTCGGATCGTTGTCGAGAACCATTTTCACCGGGTTATTGTCCGACATTCTGGCTACGTGCCCGGCCCACCGCAGTCGTTCGATTTTCGCGGTGTGAACGATGGATGGTTCTCCCAACAGCTGATGCAACTCGTGGTTCATTCGCCTCCTCCACGTACCGTCCGCCATCTGCACCCCACCATAGATGGTACGCAGCACTTTCCTTTCAAAACTCCAAGTGCGCGTTGGTCCTCCACGAGCATTGTCCAGGTCTCGTGTCCGTAGAGGACTACCCGAGCAAAGTCTGAAAACATAATGAGCATAAGGAAAACAAATTTTTAATTTGATATCAAATTGAAATCATAATTTGATTTCAAATATTAATCATTATGACTGATTACACATTTTGATCTCATTTTGCTGTTGATTTCTAATTGTATGATCTGACATCAAACTGTGTACTTATTTTGCTATCGGAACCAATATCAAAATTAGTTTTCGATTTGCTCTCATCGATAGCAGGAATAGTTTTCGATTTGATGTCACAGTAAGATTTTTCTGCTGTAGATTTTGATCTTTTAACCGTTAAAACGACCAAAAGGATATCAACCTGAGTTATCAAAATTAGGCGATTTCACAACAACAAAATTAGATATCGATTTGCTCTCAAGCTTTGCTCGGGTACCGGTCTAATGAGCGTTTTGTAGATTGTCAGTTTGGTACGGCGGCGAACTCTATTCCATCGGAGCGTCTTGCGGAGTCCAAAGTATGTACGATTTTCAGCCACTATGCGTCTCCGAATTTCTCTGCTGGTATCATTTTCAGCAGTCACCAGTGAGCCCAAGTACACAAATTCTTCTACCACCTCGATTTCGTCACCACCGATGCAAACTCGCGGTGGGTGGCTCACATTGTCTTCTCTTGAATCTCTTCCTATCATGTACTTCGTCTTCGACGTGTTGATGACTAGTCCGATCCGCTTGGCTTCCTTCTTCAGTCTGATGTAGGCTTCCTCCATCTTCTCAAAGTTACGTGCCATAATATCTATGTCGTCGGCGAAGCTCACCCCAACAACAAAAACGTCGCGAGTTGGCTGCGGGGACCTCCGTATGTAGATATAGAGGTCATTGCGGTTCACGCGTGGCATTTGTTGTCGGGGTGCTCGTCTCCTACGCGAGTTTATGATACAGACCGAGAGGTTACTATCATAGCTTGCAATCGACGGGTGGTGAGGTTACCACTCTTGAAGTCGATGTTGCGTTATAACGTCGAGTGCGTTAGCATAGGTGTGAGCGTTCTCAATAGTCCTCCCCTGATGTATTGCTTCATTGCGGGCCGGGGGATAGGGACTGGCGAAAGGGTTTTGGTTTTAGTGGGTCGGGTGATCCCATCCCCACACTACCTGAGTTAACCTCCTCACCTCAGGTGTCTGTTTGCAGATTTCCGTTTTGCTCAAGAAAAAAATAAAAAAAGGCAAATCCTGACCCAACAAATACCTTCCTCATTATCCAACTCCGTGGTACTTATGAGGGTGTCGCTAAGTCGATGGCCTCCCGGTAAGTAAGTATCACATCAACACTTCCTTCCTCTCCCTAGTCCTAGGCGTGGCCAGGAGTAGTATTCCTCATGCTTTTGTTATTTTTGTTTAAGACTGGAATCAAGGACCACTCCCCTTCTTGATTTCTGATAGCATTCTAGATAAGGATCTCAAAAGTAAAACATGAGTATCACTCACTAGTGTCCAATCTACGAATTACACCGTAACAATGCACATGCTAATCAGAATGTTCCAGAACCGATGTATTGAAGAGTTTTTCGTTAAATGGCTTATGTGTCACTGGCACTGAGGGATCACCCATTACTTGATCCCTTACTTGATCTGACAGGCTGTTCGGCCACATTGAGAGTTGACGTAAAGTCAATGTCAACTTCTCTCCCCGAACAGCCAAGATAGCTGTGTGTTGTCGGCAGCCAGTTATCTGGCTAAGAATAACGCTACGGATTGCCTGTTCCGGTGGTAGAAGTCCACCATATAGGTGACCCCAAATTCTTGGTGTGATGCGGCTTTATGCTTAACGTGCCTACGAATGAATGGTTAGGGGGGTCTAAAAAGAACCTAACCGCTAACGGAGCCTGTGAAGCACCAGGGCACCCTTCACAGTATCTAGCCCTTACTGCGCTAACCGGAGCTATGGCGTAGCTGACTTTTTGCTTCTCTGAAATAATCGGCTACTCTTATTCAATCTCAACTTGAGGTTGAATAAGGGTGGGATTATGAGCATGTTTTTATTTAGTTTTTCAACAAATTGTCACCTATATGGATTCGCTTTATGCGTTATACACATTGTACTCTGTGTTTCGTCTTTGACTTTCTTGATAAGATACCAATTTGGTTTCATCGTTGCTGTTCATATTAATGCTGAAGTTGTGGAGTGCATTATCTTAATTTTCAATGGCTTCAGTTAAGATAGCTCAAATCAATCTTCAGCATAAAAGAACAGCAACGATTAATCTTTGTAGACTTATGCAAAATGGCAAATCCCAAGTGGCTTTTGTGCAGGAACCCTATTTTCGCAAGGGTAGCTTCTACCTAGGTAACCTAGTGAACCCGGTTTTTGCTGCTATCAGTAAAGAAATGGCAAACTCTCGATCAATGCCGCGTGCATGTGTGCTTGTTAACAATGCTATTGTTGCTACACTTATCTCTGAACTAACAACCAGAGATGTATGTGCTGTCACAATTGATGCAACTGGCGGAACCCCCGTCAGGAAATACGTCTATTGTTCGGTTTATTTACCACATGATGAACCTTCCCCTACGGATGCTTTCAAACGAGTTGTCATATATTGCACTTCAAAAGGCCTTCCGCTAATTGTCGGCAGTGATGCTAATGCTCATCACATCATCTGGGGTAGCTCGGATATCAATCTGAGAGGCTCCAGCTTGATGGAATACTTAAGTAGTACCGAACTTAGTTTACTTAACATAGGCAATCGCCCAACCTTTATGGTATCTAATAGAGCAGAGGTGTTAGACATAACCCTTTGCTCCAATAGAATCAGTCACGAATTGACGAATTGGCATGTGTCAGATGAGGAATCGATATCTGACCATCGCTACATCTACTTTGATCATTTGAATGTTACTTCGCAGACCTTGCGTCTTAGAAATCCTCGTTCAACAAACTGGGATCTTTACACAGAGTTGCTCTCTACCAAATTTCATGGATATCTACCTTCTATAGAAACTCCTACCGACTTGGATGATGCAGTTGATACTACAACATTGCACATCGTGGAAGCTTTCGAAGAAGCTTGCCCTTTACGTTCTGTAAAAACCTCAAGAGGAACCCCTTGGTGGAATTCCGATTTGGCTAAGCTAAGGAAGCAGTGCAGAAGGAGTTGGAACAGACGCCATTCAGCAGGGATGGATTCTTTCAAGTTGACTCGCAAAGCTTACAAGAAGGCTCTACGATCTGCTGAACGATCCGGCTGGAAAAACCTTTGTGCAAATGTTTCCAATTTGAGTGAAGCCAGTCGATTGAATAAAATTCTTGCGAGATCCAAGGATTTCCAAGTTGGCGAAATTCGCAAGCCAAATGGCGACTACATTTCTTCTGATGAAGAATCGTTAGAGCACTTATTTGATACGCACTTCCCTGGATGTGTCGATATAACATCTTCGGATGATCCTGATGTCTTTTCATGTAGCTATGGGTCTTGGGCTCAAGCACGTAGAATCATAACTAATGAATCGATTCAATGGGGACTTAACAGTTTTGCTCCCTACAAATCTCCAGGGGAGGATGGGATTTATCCCGTTCTACTTCAGAGAGGTGTTTTTCAAACATGTTTTGAAAAAGCTTTTAGTATGCAGTTTTGCTACTGGGTATATTCCCATATCCTGGCGGGATTTCACTGTAAAGTTTATCCCAAAAGGAGGACGTGCTTCGTATGAAGAAGCAAAGAGTTTTAGACTCATCAGTCTGACCTCATTTCTTCTGAAATGCTTAGGACGTATTATCGATCATCACATTCGCGATGACTGTTTGGCAAACATGCCTCTTCATGTTATTCAACATGCTTACCAATCTGGAAAGTCTACCGTGACTCTTCTACACAAGGTTGTGTACGATATCGAGAAAGCATTCGCTCAAAAGCAATCGTGCTTGGGTGCTTTCTTAGATATTGAAGGTGCTTTCGACAACGTGTCTTTAGATGCAATATTGGAAGCCGCACCTAAGGAAAAGCTACCTAATATTATTACCAAATGGATTCACCAGATGCTTAAAACCGACATCTCTACTCGACATTACGTCAAGCAGCGATTAGGAAATTAATTGTTCGCGGATGCCCTCAAGGGGGAGTATTATCTCCACTTTTGAGGAATATCGTTGCAGATACGCTATTGAGGTTACTCAATAATGGCGGTTTTCCTACCTATGGTTTTGCCGACGACTATCTAACATTGATAGTGGGTTTGTGCATTACTACCTTAATCGACCTGATGCAAAATGCTCTTCAGGTAGTTGAAGTTGGTGTCGCCAATATGGCCTTTCGGTCAATCCGAATAAAACATCTATTGTTCTTTTCACGGAAAAACGTAACCGTAATGGTATTCGTCCATTACATCTTTTGACTGGTGCGTTCTCTTCAACTCCCACGGCTGCTCTCGAAGTTCTTTTCGACGTGGCCCCACTACACATACATCTCAAACAAGAAGCATTTTCTTGTACTTACTCGGTTTTATGGAAGAGAATCCTGTAAACCGCAGTTCTACACATACTTCGTTGTTACCGCTTATGGTTAATTGGGACAAAATTTTCCTTGCTCCAAGTGATCTTACACACGTTAGTAGTTTTCCTTATTGCGTTGCGTTGCGTTGCGTTGTAACGGAGTATTTCGTAGATTGCATACTGAGAGTTGTCATGTATATTCTTTACCTTTCTTACCCCAATTGCTTATGGATTTCCATTTGGGATTCAATGGAAATCCAATTGGGGTTCAAAATGATAAAATATGAAAGCTATCATTGCCGGCCACGCCCATCTTCTCCGTTACTAGGAAAGGGAAGGAAATGATGATATGACATCTACTTAACGAGAGGCCAGCGAATCACCGACGCCCTCATAGATGTCAAGCAATTGGATGGTGGGTAGGGTATGTGGTTTAGGAGTATCATTATAAGCAAATGATAGAAAATTTGTGGAAATACGTTGGGAGTGACTTTGCTAAGAAATTTATGTCACTCCATTATCCTTGCCGATGATTTTCCTCGGATGGGGCGAAGGTATTAGCCTTGCCCTGGCTAATAGCCTAGGTTTAAGCGCCTTTGCCCGCTCTCTGAAACGAAAAAAGAGCAAAAAGAAATTAAATTCCCCTTCCCCCTGATATGATTCAAAAGCTTGATAAAAATGATGCAATTTTCTTTTTCAATTATCTGAATTTTTCACCCTAACGACCCCATTCGCACAACACACCCTCTCACGTCAACGTTAACCATTTATTTCACTTAGCACTAGGGAACTGTTTAATCTCCGGATGGGCAAAGCTTTGCAAACCACAATGACACCTTCACACCACTTCTCTCCAACAATAATTAGTTCGTCCACGAAACCGAACTTCAGGTCGCGCAAAATGCAAAAGCGTCCGCGCACTATCACAGACTCGATCTTCATCCCTGCTTCGATGGCTTCCACAAATAAACAACACAGACAAATCATTGCCGACACTGCAATATTATTGTCGAATTATGTATGCGGAAACGTTCAGCTGAAACCAGCCGAAATTCAAATTTCAACACCAGGCAAAAAATTGACGTTTGAAAATTTGCGACCGGTCGGAAGCATGGCACACTCAGACTCTACACACGTTAGTAGTTTTCCTTATAGGACACTTTCAACACAATTCCCCTCGCGGGATGAGTGGACATCTGGCTATTTGGAGAGAAGTATGTCGGACAGCATTGTTTATTACACTGACGGCTCCCTCCTCGAAGGTAGAGCAGGTGCAGGCGTCTATTCGCGTGAGCTCAGATTGGAACAGTCACACTCACTGGGTACACACTGCACTGTCTTTCAAGCGGAAATATTTGCCATCATGTGTGGAGTGCAATCTGCACTGCAGCAACGCATTATGTGCAAAATAATATACTTCTGTTCAGATAGCCAAGCAGCTATTAAAGCTCTCGCCTCGGCCAACTCAAGGTCGAAGTTAGTAATCGCATGTCGAATTCAAATTGAGGAACTGAATTCAGTTAATACTTTACACCTTATATGGGTACCTGGCCATTCTTCCATAGCTGGAAACGAATTGGCTGATGAGTTAGCTCGTAATGAAGCATCGCATGACTTTATTGGTCCTGAGCCAGCTATTCCAATATCCAAGTGTTGGGTGAAGCTTTTGATCAACTTTTGGGCTGTCACTCAGCACAAATGGCATTGGAGTAGTACATTGTACATCCGGGAGTCATCTCCAGTAGTAGCAAGCTATTTAGCTAATCTGTCTAAACAGAATTGCAGTGTCTTAGTCAAGGCCTTGACAGGTCACTGCCGACTGAACTATCACATGGCAAATATTCAACGCGTTGAATCATCTGTTTGTGATAGTTGTGAATCCGATTATGGAACTTCTTATCATCTAATATGTAACTGCCCTGTCTATGCACAATTGCGCTTCCAAATATTTGGTAAACACTTACTTAGTAAAATTGACTTCAGAAACCTGAACCTTCATAGTATTTTGTTGGTCATAACCCGTTGTGGTAAGAAGCTTAAGCTCTTGTACGCTTATGCGTTGTATGCCCTCTTCAAGGGCCCTTTTCCAAACATTCCCTTTGTTCTCCCATCCACATTCCTTTCCTTTTTGTTCACTTCCTTTTCCGTTAGGTGTGTGATGAAAAAGGCTGTGAAGGCGATGGCACAAATCTCCCAAATTGAGGTGAACGTGCCCCTGGAGCCGACGTTCTGATACCTGATACCTGATACTCCCCTTCTTGATTTCTGATAGCATTCTAGATAAGGATCTCAAAAGTAAAACATGAGTATCACTAGTGTCCAATCTTCGAATTACACCGTAACAATGCACATGCTAATCAGAATGTTCCAGAACCGATGTATTGAAGAGTTTTTCGTTAAATGGCTTATGTGTCACTGGCACTGAGGGATCACCCATTACTTTTTTGATACTTTATTGATAATGGGTTGCCTCCTATTGGTGAGCCTACGCGCAATGAAGTATCATTCGTCAGATACATAAGCCATCGTGTATACGGCCTACCACGAAGTCCAGGCATGTCCCGGGTTATCTACTTTCTATATTTTAACTACACTTCAGCCCATCGCAGTCTACCGTGTACATAAGTATTTAAAAAGTGATCGGAATCACAGATTTGCAGCCATAAGCAGTTGGATTTTGTTTAAATGCTTTCTGGGACGCCCAGTGAAATACGTAGTTGTAGTCGCTAGGCGAAACTTTGAGAAACTTTTTTTTTGAATAGAACCTTTTTGGATGGAAAACCATATTTTTTTCGTCGGGCCTTATTAGGATGTTTTACTACCTATTTTTCCGCATGTACCCGCTCTTCGAAAGTTCATGAAACAAGTTTTCAGAAACTTGTTAAAGAGAACTAAAACTGTCTGGTTCTGATGCCTATATCTTGATAATTATATGGCTTAGAGTGCTGATATTCTGAAGTTTTATGCTCCAAAGCGTTAGCTTTCAGTAGGGCAACTCAATTTTTCATTTTCGGCCACCTGGTTCCCCATAGTGCACTGTTGTCCTTCTAACATCAGCTAAAGTGATGAGGTGCGTTTCTTGACCCAAATATTCGAGCGTCTGTTCACCAAGGAGGTGCGACTCTAACAGTGTCTGCTCTGGCATCCATCGACTGCATAAGAAATGCTTTTCCCCAGAAGCTATATCTAACCTTGGGCCGAAAACCTACTGTTCTCGACACATAACAAACCGTTCGAAAAAGAAGTTACATGAGAAGGAGAATTTTTACACTGAACTGAATGCCGCCGTGGATATCAAAGCTTAGATGACATCAGGATCTACATGGGCGACTTCAATGCAAAAATCTGCGCACTCAGCGAAGAGAGTGGTTTACTGATGATGCAACCTGGCGGAAGGTTGAGGAGCGTAGAGAAGCAAAGGCCGCAATAGAGCGGGCAAGAACGAGGCCTGAACACAAGTTCTGTCAACGGTATTCGTCTGTAGAAAACGAAGACGGGAGAAGCGAACGCGAATGGACTCCTTGGTCAACGAAAGGGAGAAACCAACAACAACTGACTGATAGTCGCCAACAAGCAAAGAATAAACTGAGGATGCCAGTAAAAGACGCGACCGGTCGGTTACTCACCGACCCAACTGAGGCCTCATTGCGCATCTCCTTTCGACAGCTCTTTCGTATGACAGTTTGCATGGTTTGCTCGTTTCGAGTCGAGGTGCGCAATGCCACCCCTGATCATCTGAAAGTTGGTTCGAGCAGGTATACCCCGTTAGGCATAAAGACGTTAGCCAGAAATCAGTTAGGCATAATGTACGTTATGCATAAAATGGGGGGCCCTCCTTAGCCGTGGGGTAAGGCGCGCGGCTACAAAGCAAGACCATGCTGAGGGTGGCTGGGTTCGATTCCCGATGCCGGTCTAGGCAATTTTCGGATTGGAAACTGTCTAGACTTCCCTGGGCATAAAAGTATCATCGTGTTAGCCTCATGATATACGAATGCAAAAATGGTAACCTGGCTTAGAAACCTCGCAGTTAATAACTGTGGAAGTGCTTAATGAACACTAAGTAGCGAGGCGTCCCAGTGTGGGGATGTAATGCCAATTAGAAGAAGAAGAA
Source organism: Armigeres subalbatus (assembly GCF_024139115.2). Taxonomy (NCBI): domain Eukaryota; kingdom Metazoa; phylum Arthropoda; class Insecta; order Diptera; family Culicidae; genus Armigeres; species Armigeres subalbatus. The sequence continues at coordinate 246,641,559 of NC_085140.1, read as the reverse complement.
GAAGCATAAAATGCCCCAAAGAACAGCCTATGACATAAAGTAGGCATAATTATACCTAACATCGGGGACCGCGTTCCAGGACATTTAGCAACTTCTTTCGATGCCAGACCGCAGGAGATTTAAGTAGCCATCTGAAGCATGAAATCTAACAAGGCTCCCGAGTCGATCGCATATTAGCAAAGCTGCTAAAGGCTAACCCCATGCTATCTGACAAATGTTGCATAAACTATTCTGCAATATCTGGGACACCGCAACTTTTCAGGCCGACCAAGAGTTTTGACCCCAAGTTTCTCTCGTTGGTAAGTTTACTAACTAAAATGGATGTTCTTTCAAAATAAACCTGTGATGCAGTTAGTTAAATTATCATATTTTATAATGACTATATTATCAACACCTTGTTTGCTTCGTATTCATTCGCTTAAGTTTATCGCTCATTTTCTGCAGTTTCATTATTGAATAATGCTTGATAGTCTTAACTATTTATTGATTCCTTCGTTTGCGACATCTACGCTTCGCATTTTCTCTTACTTCTCCACATTTATTTATTAATCTTTTTATTTGTCCAAAACTATCCTCATCATCTTATTCTTTCTCGCTCATTCATTCTCCGCATGTGCACACAATGCTTTGCTTCATTTTTTGGTTAACCAATATACAAAATAATAAATAGGACTGACTACATAATTGCGTTTTCAACTAGGACAATTGAACAAAAATCCTATAAAAATAAACAAGATATTTCTTAACAGCCTATCAACAGTTCCTCTTATAGCCTACGATGACAACGACCTATGTCGAATACAGACGCGGAAGGGCGTGACTTTCGCTCGCTCGGTATGTAAAAAAGAGGAAACGTACTGTTTGGGTTCTTACAAACTATTCACAGCATTCATGCTACCGATTTTCTTCTTCTTCTTACGCCGTGTTCGGCCGTTTCATCGATCATCATCGGTTGATTTATTGGATAATAATGTCTGCTCATCAGTTCCATCAGATCAAATTCAAACAACTATTTATTGGCTTTCCCTGATTGTTTTTACATCGGTTCTCTAATTCTGTTTGGGTTGACATCCAGGGTAACGCAACTAATGTGTCTTCGCCTGCGAGGTTGGATTGCCGGGGCCTTGGACCCCAGCCTACTCGTACCGCCAAAAAGTTTGCCATCATTAGTTTACGCTGAACTCTAAACAACCATCAGAAGCTATTTAGTTAGAGTAGCTCCAGAGCAGTTGCGTAGGGTCTGGGACAATTGTGTTATTCTAATAATCAGTTTTCACGCCTATTTTCGTTGGCATCGCAAAATTTGTTCACCAATCGCAAGCAATACTTCGTGGGGGTCGTTCCGGGGCCCTAAGAGGTCATACACTATCCGAGATTCATCATTCAACCATTCCTACGGAAATATTTACAACTTGCTTTGCATGTCCAATCACGCCGATGAATTCGCACTCGGTCACACACATACAATAATCAGTGGACCCCGAGAATTGGACCACGAATGCAGTAAAGAGGGGGATATATCGGGAAACTGTCAGCTAACTTCTCTGATTCGGAATCCAACTTGCGCACTCACTGCTTAGTGTTGCTTTTACATACCTTTATTATCACTGTCACACCCAACCATTCCGCGCGGATAATTCATGTCTCTTCTCTTACAGATAGACTATCATTTATGTATATGTACAAAAGAATCACATTTTGGGTTGCTTTATTTCTTTGTTTCACCTTCTTTAGCTAAGCTTGTCGATTTTCTGCCGTCAACGCGTTATTATTATTTTTATTTTTATTCATAGCAATCTGTATGTATGTGCTAGGAAAGAAAATTTTGTGTTTCTTGATTCTGATGCTTAAAAGTTTTGGCAACGATCGGATTAAGTTGCATTGAAGTTATTTGAACTTAATATGCTGATTTTAATTACTGTTTAGCCAATTGATAGAAACATGGTAACGTTAATAAATTTTAATGATTTTTCAGATAAAATTGTAGGCATGAAGGATGTTTTCTTGGTCTGGTAGCGTTACGAACTTTTGTCAAGTTATAGAAACCTATATTTGACGTGATTGAGTCGTATTTACGCTGAAAATATGTACGCTTCTCATTGTGTATCTTCCTTCAAAAAAGACAGTTTGACTGTCACAAATTTTGCTCACTGGTTGATAATGATATTCGAATTAGATTAAATAGCCAGTTACTTCAGTTTATGATGAGTATCTTTTAAAAAATAAACTCAAAACTCTACAAAACGTTACCAAACCGAACATTTTCGAAATTCAGCATTCTTGCCATATGATATTTTATTGCTTTCATTATGTTGAAGCATCAATCTACTAAAAACTGTTATGCACAAGTGACACAAATTTCGTAGAGTTCTTTGAACAACACATTTTAGTCACAAACAAGTTTGCAGTTTCAAACGAACCATGCAAAATTTGCGAAGCTTGGATTCGACAGCGACATAAAAATCACAATTCCAATGTATCAGTTCTGTTCCTTCCTGCGAACTACGTTGGGACAGAAGTGCGTCGACATTTCGAGATACTGCGCAGAGTTATCCAGAAATAGGACACCGCAAACCAACGCAACGGATCGCTACTCAGCATAAGTCCTTTCCAATTTAGTGAGACGAATACCAATAGGAGTTTTCGAGGGTTCGAGGAGCTTTCAATGTATTTCATACAGTTGCCTTGCTTTTTCCCTTAATTCGAAAAAAAAGAAAATCTACCTTCTTGTCTAGCGTTAGTGCGGTTTGTCTCCATTTTGGCATTGCTTACCACGGTCTGTTTTCAATTTTAATCATCTCTGACACAATTCTAAAATAAAATCCTAGCGTATTAGGAATTTGAGAATGAACGAAGTTTCTTACCTCTCGATTCTAGCAAATTACGATTAACTTGGCTTTGAGTTGTTTTTTGTTTTCTATTGTTTCTGCTTGATTAGATACTTGTAATTTCCTTTCCATATTGGTTTGCCAGGACTTCGTCTTCAAGGTGCTTTTTGCGGTGTGGTCGGGGGTGTGCGGCTCGGCATGCGGCCCTGTCTTGTCTCGTCTAACGCCGGTTCCTCGTTTCTGTGGCCGGCGTCAACATCGGGTTCATCTACAGGCGGCGACCGCAGCCCAGCGTTCTCACCCCGTAGCAAGTTATCGTCTTTCCTAGTACTATCATAATAAGCAGCTAGTAGTAGTAGTAGCGAGTAGTGTTGTGAGGGCGCGTCTAGGCGGAACATCTAGGAAACGGAACCGTTCGAGCTGGGATTGGCCGCCGCACTGGAGGGGCCCTTGCTGGCTGGAGCTGAGGGTGCACTGGCCGAGGCTGCCGCTGCCGCCGTTGCCGCAGCGGCCGCGGCGGCTGCTGCCACTACTGCCGCTGCCGCCGCCGTCGTCGAGGCGTTGCTCGCTCCGCCACCGCTCGTGGTCAGCTGCGAGAGCGTTTCCTGGGAGGCGTTCTGCTTCAGGATGTTGTTCTCGTACTCGAGCTGGTTGATGCGGTCCATGAGTTCGGAGATTTTTTCCTTCAGCACTTCAACCTCCTCGCGGACGGCGAACATCAGGTGGGACTTGACAAGATCCTGGAATAGAGAATAGGAAGGAAATTGAATTAGTTAAGTTGGAATCTTAAAGAATAACATTGTAGCTAATTGTAAAATAATAACTTTTTATGACGGGCTTAAACCCATTAATTACACTATAAGACTGCTCCAATACCATAATAAGATAATAAGTAAGTGAAGCTATAAAAGCTTATGCTAAAACTGAAGCTAATCTAATCAGCCTCCCAGCTTAACTGCTTGCATTAAACGAAATAGTCCGCCTTTCATTAAACTCGGAAAGCTGCCCATCCGAATGACATTCCAATTTCATACTCATTAGTTCTCCTTGTTGAATATAAGTGGCAGTAGTTTAATCTGCATTATACATTTCCATCGTACCATCAAGCTCGCTGACAAGCTGTGTGGCCTGGCGCTCCCATGACAAATCCCTTGGATTGCAAAACAGAGCTTGAAACTTTTTTACGACGATCACTTCATCAACAGTCCAGTGTCGTCGGTTCGGTTGCGCGATGCGAGGTTCTAAAAATAGTGGACATACATATTTCCGTATTCGCGAGCCGCGCCACCCCATTGATGAAGAATAATGGTGATCGTCCACCAACCACTCTGTTTCTGTTGTTTTGATTATCGTTTCATTGGGTACAAGAGTAAGACACAGAAGCGAGATCTTTATAAACACGCAAAGCGTTTGCCCTCCATATTGGAGGAGTGGTTCGTTTTTGTCCAAAGAAGTTCGCCGGTGGTTACGTATTTCTTCTTTGTTTACGCTCCACAAGTAGCTGAATCAATTTGAATCAATCAAAATCGACCGCGGAAATGTGATTAATCCAACCAGCAAAGCTTTTGATGGAAATATCACAAAATATGTGAGGCGAATATATATTATGAAAATTAAGTTTCAAGAATTAAAATTAGTTTTGTAACCGTTTTGTTCAATATTGACTTCCGAATCCTGTTGAATGGATACACCACACACGCTCAGACATTGATCTCCATTAGTCGTATCCATAATCCACCATCCGTTGGGATTAAAAAGCAATTACTTTACTCTTCCAAGGATTGAGTAACAATCCAGAACCCAATACCGCGCGTTGAGCTGGACAGCAAATGATAAACACTGACTACGTGTTCGGACGTTTCCACCATCATCAATCGACAATCGACTGTCCAGAAGCCGTCGATGTTGACATTGCGCGTGTTTTTGCAGACTCGAAGTCCAACGTGACGACCGGAGGTGAAACGGCGACGACGTGGGGACGTGACACCGAATGGTGGATATGTTTTCTTACCTATTTGACAGCGCGCACTGCACTGCACTGACGGCTGACGTCGATAATTAGACACTCATGATCTATTGCCGGGGTATGACGTGTGCGCAAATGCGCATGCAGGTGCGTTGGCTGACACGGCCTCGCTTACAATGGTCAATGAGTCAGATCAATCATATGGCCAAAGGTGAATAAATTATAACGCATGTTGACGTCAAGACAGATCAAAGGAAATTTAGTTTTTCTCGGCAGCTTGTTTGCTACAATGTCCGACAAAATGTTTGCTCTGTCGGATCGACTGCCAAAACTGGAAACACATGTCTGTGCTGTGAGCACGGTTGGTGTATTTTCGAAAGGATTATCTCGCTTCGATGCGCTTGATCAGTCAACACTGAAGGGTTAACTTTTGGTTTTACATATTAGTTGTCTCTTCAAGTTGCGGTTTAATTTATACAGATCGCGTTCCCAATTTTTTTCTGGAATAAGTAACAATGAAGGATAGAACTATTTATATAAAAATATGACATTTGTTGTTTCTGTTCTGGAAGAACGATGTTGAGAGATAAACTGGCTACAATGTGCCATGCGCCTCCACGCTTTATCCACACATGAAGTAGAAAACTTTCGAATGTCCATTATACCGTCATCGGGGGTGACAACGGGTGTTGGGGATGAAAATTGGTCACGACCTTACCGATAGTATGGAAGTCGGATAACAAAATCGTCCAAAAAGGTCTCTTATAATTTAGTTTATAATATCAATCCATTTAACTGAAGACAAGGACGGATAGCAGAAAACATCGACAAGGACGGATAGCACAACGACATCGAAGCAAGGGCAAACAGGCGCTTTTTGTCTAATTAAAAATCTAAGAAATCATAACCAATTTCCAAATGTTCAAAATTTGACTTATCAGATTCGCCGTTTGCAGCGCCGTGGCGTGCGGTTGGCTCCGCTAAGGGTGCTAAAATCACGAATAACGTCATAAAAAATGGAACAATTGTATTAGTTAGGATCAATTATTGATAACAAACCGATTCCAAAGCCCAGATGTCTGTGATAAAGTTTTTTTTAGTTATCAAGACTCAACCAACCAACCTTCTTCACAGCAGTGAGGATAATCTACTCTCAAATTCATCAGATTGAAATTATTCATTTTTTTTCAGAGTATTCCTTTAGAGACTTCACCCATCAATAGATTGAAAAATTCCGAAGGCCCAATTTTATTTAAATAAATGATCATCAAAAAGTAGTGTTGTGGATTTAATGTAGATTTGAGATAAATTGGCTCGTTTCATTAAGAAAAACTCCATATGGTCTCTGAGAAAGAAGTCCATTTTGGCTGCATTTGCCCAAGCAACATTTCCGATTCCAGCAAACCAGAGTGCAATGATGAGTAAAAAAATGTGAACCAATGAGAATTCGATGAGCAGTTGCAATCTGAACTTTTTTTACTGGGATCAATAATAGATGAAACGAAGGTGTGAATTTAAAATGATGGTACCCATCTGACAATTTTTCTAAATAGGAGCATCTACATCGAAACATTGCGGTATCTAAATATATGTTATGGTGATATTTTTATTGATATTGTGATAGGATATTGATGGATTGGAGAAGAATGTTCTTTATGACTGTCAGTATCCGTAATGGAAGATTTTTAATTGGTTTTAAATAGGTAACAGGAAAATCCAATATTATAACTGAATTTTATTAACAATCCTGCTTCCACTGGCAATTCCGGTCATGGACCAACACATTGCATTGATCCAACTATTTCCAGTAGCGTCTCCAAACTTGGATTGGATTTGTCTTGTTCTAACTAGCTCCGATAGCGATCCAGAGCTGGGTTTATTTCTTTGACCCAGCTAGGTTCAATGGTGTTTCCAAACTACCGACAGATCCTCTCCAAGATTCTCTTGATCCAATTGGATAAAATTACTAACTCACTCAAAAATAGGGATTTTCCTTATCCGATTAGGTTCGATAGAGATTCTGACCATAAACCGGTCGCTTTAGAGTTATAACTTATTGGCCTTGATTTTGTAAATTAATTAACAAATTTTATGAATATTTAGCGAATTACTGCTGTAATCATATTTAAACATAGGTAGAGAGGCTTACAAAAATTATAAATATTTTCATTTAGTACATCACGCAAAAAACAATCATTTTAAATCTTCTTCCTTCGTAACGTTTTTGTTTCAAACATCTGAAACTCGAAAATGTTTTATCATGCGTCTCATGATGCAAATAACTTTAAGCTTTTTTATAAAATTTGGGACGTGAAGAACTCTGTGTGCAAGGTTGAAAATTTGGCAATTAATAAAAAAAATCACAAAATATTCAAAATTATTGAGGGAATTTCTGAAATTCATATAAAGGAACGATGTCCCTGTACACTAGGGTGCCAATGAAAATCGACTTTTCGAATTTCACAAACAAGTAATGCTCAAAAAGTTTCATCTCCCCGAAAAAAAGTCCCTATGCAAAATTTCAGCTCAATCGAACTTCGTTAAGTGCTGACCGGAGCGGTCAAAATTTGACTGTTTTGAAACACGATTTTTTTTTTCGAAATCGATTTTTGTTGATGGCAAATGTGTTAGAAATGCATGAAACGTCGAGATCTGACGTAAACAACTGAAAAAACAAATTTGGGGCTCAAAATTTTTGTTTTTGATCCCAAATGTCTTAGAAATGTATGAAACGTCGAGATCAAGTGTCACCTCGGATAAAAAAAAAATTCAGAACAAATTGACTTTTCGGGACTCAATTTTTGAATAGAAATTGATGAAACGTCGAGATCTGATGTTATCTCTAAAAGATTTTTTTTAAACATTTTACTTAAAAAATCGATTTCGAAAAGTAAAATTCGGGGATTTTTTTTGAGGAGATGCTCATTTTTTTTTTTTCATACTATTCATTGGAAACCTATTGTACACTTTTGGATGTTCAGTTCAAGTCTTTTTTTTTTTTTTTTGGAGGTTTACTGGCGGGACTCTGAATAGAGTTGAAACCTCTGCACCAGGCCTTTGATGATACCGTTGCATAATTCCTTTCGAAGCAGTTTGCCAGCCGTACACGGAACATGTCGTCCAAGAAGACGCTGTTGCAACTGAATCAGAGGGAATTACGTTCATAAATAGTCAGACAGGTCTCATGCTAACTAACATCGTTATAGTTTAAAGTAATTTTTGTCATTTTCTTGTCAGAGTCAAACTATTTTGTCAGTTTTTATGCTATTTAGACGTCTATTATCATTGTACGCGCTCGAAATCGACCGAAGCAGTTTTTTCAACTCACATGGAACATGTCGCCCAATGCTTCATCGAAGAAACTGAGTCGGAAGGTTTTTTTTATCAAGTATAAGAAAGTGTTCAATCCCCGATTTATAAAAAATGACAACTGTCATAAGACGAGTTTATACCATCCCATTGAATTCCACCACTTAATTGTATCTTGACAGATACGTATTTCGACCTCAATAGTAAGGCCGTCTTCAGTGTCTCGTACTTGACTCGACTCAAAATAATTTTCTTATCAAAAAATGACAAGTTAATAACTTTTGAAGCAGTTTTCCAGCCGTACAAGGATCATGTCGTCCATTAAGACACTGTTGAACTGGCTCAAAAGACATTATATTTACAACTCTAATAGATATTCTCTCCCATTATCTCATTCCTAATCATATAGAATTTTTTTAAATCTTTTGTTTATTTTGGAGGCTCAATTGCCGAATCATATAGATTGGTCTGTACGATGTCATTTTTGTCTTTATGGTCAGAAGGTATGAAATATGCGTTCCTTGAATTACTTTGTTTGCCTAAGTTATTGGTTCATCCTGTGTCAATACTATCAAACACAATGTAAGTTATGTCTTGTAAAAGTGGAAACTGTTCGTGCATTTAGTCTATTTTATTGTTATTCCTTTGTCAAGGTATTACTATTATTATGTTCTAATAAGTAGCTTGATCGTTTCCAAACTAACTGTCATTGTCTATCATGTACTAATCATCAGTTAGGGGTCAGCTAGAGGTTTCCCTTTTCGATGGCAAAGTAAAGCTTCATCACGCCTATTCCTACTATTAGTAAAAATTATCGTGAATGAAGCCGACATAAGATTGTTCATATACCATCATTATAATTTGCGGTATTTTTTATTATTGCTCTTCGAAGTGAGGCATAACAAAATAAAACTGGCACCACGTTCCTAGTTTTGAAAAAACTTCTACTCAGTGAATCCAGCAGTCGATTCCCTACGAATGTCTTGAATACTTAGTTTTTTTTAATAAATGCCTAGCTAGCTAAATGTAAGCGTGGCTACGAGTCATCGTCACATGGAACGCATCAGAAAAGTATTGCCGAAAAGAAGAGAACTCACATCATTATCACTGATGAAAAAGGCCTCTGCATGACTGCACTACCATTCAAGGCTCCAAGACACGAGATCCGTTGGATCACATGCAAATGCCGTAAATTAGTGCGTCAATGCCAGATATGTAACGCGGCACCAAATAAAAATAGTTAACATGTGATACCACCACGACAGGATATGTCTTTGGTTGCCATATCAGTGCTAATGGCGTAAGCCGACCCACCGCGGCAAGGTAACATATCCGAGGGGAAGGACTTTTGGATGTTCAGTTCAAGTCCTATCTAAATCCAAACCAAATACAATCCAAACTTAATCCAAAACTAATCCAAAACCAATCCAAATCCAATTCAAATCAAATCCAAATTCAATCCAATCAAAATCCAATCCAAATCCAATTCAAATCCAATCCAAATCTAATTTAAATCTAATCCAAAGCTATTACAAATCCAAATGAAACCCCAATTCAATCCAAATCCAATCCAAATGCAATTCAAATCTAATCCAAAACCAGTTCAAATCCAATCCAAATCCAATCCCAACAAACATTGGAGGTGAGAAAACTGCTTATATAGCCAAACATATTCTTCTTCAGCTGAAAAATTAGCATTGGGATGGAAAACACATAAAAATTGCATACGTAAATAGTGTACGGCCCCCTACTTCTCTCAGGTAAGATTGATTTTGTTCTCTAAATGCTAAATATTGCACATTTTATTTTCTTTAATAAGAAAGGGGCGTCAATAAAGTATTCGCCAAGGCCGCCGGGACTACGGCTCTGGTCCTTTGTCATTGATTTTTGTTTAAGTTTTTCTTCAAATTGACATTTCGGCTCCGAAATGCGTAAACCACGATTGAGCCCACCAATTTGTTTTTTAAATTCACAACACCACGAAAAGCAAGTTGTGTTGGTTGAGTGGAGCATAGCTCATGATTCACCATGGAAAAGGATATGGCTTATGTTTAGGAAGGACTCCACGCCCTCCTGATTACAAGGTCCGTACAAGTGGTAGTTGCTAGGACTAAACCACTGAGCTCGTTTACATGGCAGGATATCCTCTGAATTATGCATAAGCATAACAAAACAAAACAATTTTTAACTTTCTTTCAAAGTCTTGCATCAGAAGCTCAAACAATTTCTAATAGAATCAATTTCGGAGGTTTCAGAGATGTTCTGGCAGAAAATTTATTTAAAAAATTCGAAAAAAAAAATCCTTTCGCCATCTTTTCGAAACATCTTTTAGCCTTCCCTCAGTTTTCAAAATAAAGTTATATCAAACTCTAAAGGTGCCAACTCTGCAATATTCCAGAAAAAAAAACCACTCGTATGTAGAACAAGATTACTTTCGTCTGACATTTTTGATAGATGCGTTTTTCAAGACCAGTTAATTTGTAATTTACGTGCTGTCTCGTCCTATTTTTTTTATTTTGGGAGTTATAACACATTTTTCACACAAATTCTGATATACATTTTTCTAAAACCGACGTCAATAATCCCTGTGGGCTTTCCTTTAGAATCTGCACCAGGTTTTCTCCCAGAGTTTGAATCATTGCTTAATCCCTAAAAAAATCTTTCAAATTCCAAGAAAAATATCGAGTAAATGCTCAATGAAAAGCTATAGATGTTTCATCACAAATTGCTTTAAGGGAAATCATTAGGGAAATTGGGGAAAAATAAAACTCCCTCGCTATTTCCTTTCTGATTTTTTTTTTGAAACACATATTTTCAGAAGTTATTTTACGTCTTTGTTGCTTTGTCCTATTTTGGACATTCATTTCTACAAAAAAAAAATCTTCTTGCACCAAAATTCCTTCAGAACTTTTTAAAAACATTCCAGAAAAATTTTACATAATTTCATACAGAAAATCTAACATAAGATCCTCTTCTGGGATTTATCACAAAGTTTCAGGATTAAATAATACTTTAGTATGTGAAAAAAATGAGCCGAGTGATTTTGGGGTTTGCTGCTTTAGTTTTTTTTATCCACGAATTTTTAGGGATTCTGGAGAAATAACCAACATTTTTTGCTATTTCCTTCATCCAATATTTCTCCTCTTCCAGACATAATATTCTCCAAAAACTATTTTGCTGATTTTTGACGTAGGACTACGTCTATCTATTCTATATTGGAGTACACTTTGTGATTGCGAAAATCGGAGACCGTCAAGAAAATATGATAGACATTAATATCTCAGCCGTTTCTCGACGGATTTCCAATATTTTTTACTATTCGATCAATGAGGAGTCAGAATACAGATTTTCAATTATTTATTTTTGAAAACTGGCAAACAATTTAGAAATAGTAAAATAACCAATCCCGTGAATACTTTCAATGACTAACAGAAAAAAAATCAAATACTAAAAGAAACAAAACCAAAGAATCTTGTCAAAAAGTTAGAGGATTGTACTATGAAGAAAATTGTGATTGTATAACATTTCACCGGACACTATTTCGCGGAATTCATTTTCGCGGATGAACATTTCGCGGAGTAACATTTGGCGGTTTGTAACTTTTCGCGGTACGACATTTGGCGGTTTGTACCTTTCTGCCGAATGACTTTTGGCGGAATGCACCATTTCGCGGAATATTAATAATAATAGCCTTTGTTCATTCAGCATTCCCACAATTATTACCTGCGAGGTTTCAAAGCCAAGTTAGCATTTTTTTCGATAAATTTCCTATACCGAGTCAGAAGTTGAACCCAGCCTCCTTCAGCCTAGTCCTGCTTGGCAGCCACGCATTTTCTTAAGGCTAAGGAAGGCCTCCCAGAATATTTAGAAGTAGAAATTTTAATTGCCCTTTATACCGTGCAGATACATCCATTTAAAGAAGACGTTACCCATCCTTTCGCCTTATACTGGACAGACGCATTATTTTATAGAAGACATTATCAACTCCTTCCGCCTTGTACTGAGCAGATGCATCCATTTAAAGAAGGCGTAACCCCTCCCTTCGCCTTATACCGGGCAGACGCGTTATTTTAAAGAAGGCATTATCAACTCCCTTCGCCTTATACCGGGCAGATGCATCCATTTAAAGAAGGCGTTACTCCTCCCTTCACCTTATACTGGGAAGACGTATTCTTTGAAAGAAGACATTAGCAACTCCTTTCTCCTTATATCGGGTAGTAGATATGGTTGGGCTTCAGGTTTTAAAACTCGCACCCCGAATCGAACCCGAACCCGATGGGCCAACTCCGAGTACGGGTTTACGAATGCAAAAATTCTCGGGTACGGGTCGGGTTCGTGTTTGCATTAAATCGAAAAAATAGCCCGGATTTCATGTAATTGATCGAGTAATCCGTTAAATATTTGAATGATAATTATTCTAATTGAATTCCGCCAAATGGCATTCCGCGGAATGGTTTTCGGAAAAAAGGTTCATTCCGCGAAATGTGTTTCGGAAAGTTGATACATTCCGCGGAATGTCGTACCGCGAAAAAAAATTCCACGAAATGTTTTTCGGCGAAATAGTATACAACCGAAAATAGTATTTCCTTTATGTTTGTGATTTTAACAATGGTTTATACATATTTAGTGTTTGGCCCTAGGCCCTTCATATATGTTCATTTACATTATTTTTTCTCTTTTATATTGAATTTTCCGAAAAGGATGCTCCTACAGGTTGACCTTTAATAGGCTTTAGTTTGACTATATCCTAAATCTAAAATTTGATAACCTAGATTGGAACTAGCGCCCTAATGGCAGCCTGGTCCGACGCTAAGCAACGGACCCTGAACCGATCTTTACACTCACCAAAACGCTAGTGAATCGTTTTGATGCCGGCCAGACGGTGGACCTCAAAGTTCGTGTCCTGGGAGAAATGTTGAAATTTTTTTTTCACATTAAAGATTAAAAAAAAAAGTTGAAGATCATAATCAGGAACTTGTTTTGAACTCGTTGGAGTTTCAGATGATGAGTTTTTGCGCAGCACTCCCAGACCGGCATGCCGTATTCGATCACGGGGAAATTGATTTGCTTGTAGACAGCAAGCTTATTTTTCAGCGACAATGACGACCGACGGTTGACCAAAGGGTACAGTAGTTTCAATAAAACGTCTTGTCAACCTGTTGACGGAAAATAAGCTTGCTGTCGAGGGTCAAGTGAAGGTAGTCGGCCTCGTCATTGGCCCATTCCAGAGTCGTGCCATTGAGGATGATTTTACCGTCCCCACAGACGGAACAAGTTTAGAAGATTTAGAGTGGGGAAAAATGATGACCTGGGTCTTCACCGCGTTGATACAGATCTTCCAGCTGATGAGGTATAAATGGCTCGCACGCGCTGGAAAGCAGCTTTCTTGTTTCTTAGTAATCCCATTAGCCCCCGGTAAGCGTTATGAGTGTACGCACATCATATTTACACCCATATCAGATCACAAGGGGCGGGGCAAACGGGCTTACTATATTGAATATGTGAAGAAAGCTGCTTTTAGGCGCTCGCAAGCCATTCTGATCAGGATTCCACAGAGAGCGGTAGAACAATATCTCACACTGAGCGGACTCAGCAGCACGAAGCCGCTGGCAGCAGTTGCAACGAAAAACCATCGCATTGGTGGTGGCGTCTATAGCGATCCCGCGCCACCAATGACGATGCTAAAAACTTTTTCCAAATGGTGGCGTCTTAACGAAACTCATCGAGTGGCCGTTGAACAATAACAGTACGAACTGAAATTCCAACGCAAGGTTCCAAAAGCGTTTGGTTGCAGTTAGTAATTGGTCTTTCTCAGAATCAGCATTTTCTGGACAGAAAGGGTTAATTGCAAAAATGAACTGTTTCGGTGGCGTTTGACGTGGAGCTTGGTTACTTAGTTGCTCCGTCGAGCGCTTGTGATTCTGCAACCGAAAAGTAACTTTATGTCGTCGTCGTTACACTTTGAAGAAAACTTATCTCGGATTGACCTTCTTTTGTATAAAATGGTGGCCCGGAAAAAAATTATTTTTATTCCAATGACTAACAGAAACAAACCCAAAAAATCTGACCAGAAAATTTCACTTTCTGCCGATGACAGCCAAATCGATGAAGACGCCATCTTAGTTGAAAATTTCGTTTAGTTGCTTTATTGTTTGAAATAGCGATCATTAAAAATATAGGATCTTTTCAGAATTGTATCGAATAATCGTAAATCGCCGAATAGTCTGTTTGTCTGGGTGAAGATTTTTCCCAACGGTCGATAGCTCTTCTTGGATGAAAAGTTCAAGTTCTGAAAAGGACTGTGCTTCATCGCGGGCGGAAATCGAACGTTGCAAATAAATATATATGCGTTTGGTTTCGCGCCAATGTAGATTCTGTTTATTTCTCCTTTATTTCGAACATTTTTGAGGATGGTGTCTTCTAGGACTGTGATGTTCTCCACTGAAAGCTGCATTTGTCGTGGTCCTACGTGGTTTTAAGTATCTTAATTTTTCGAAGAAATAAATATCCGATCGGTCATTGAATTGAAATAAACTGTTTCATACATCATATTTTGTCCTAAAAAAGACTTTTTTGAATTTTATTTAGAGATTTTTGATCTTCTAGTCAGACTGAAGAGGAAGTGGCAAATGCGATGCTACTGCTGCCATCAGATTTGGAATCACTCAGCCGAAATGCCGACAGCGGTGACGCTGCTGCTTCCCCAACGCCAGATTGAAACGAATACGACAGTGGTGTTGCTATTAACTGCAGCTGAGCTTGCAATCGCTTAGCCGAATTGAAAATGCCGGCGACGGTGCTGGCGGGTGCGCGGGTTCCAGACAGAAGCGAACTGACGGTTGCGATGCAGCTGCGTAGTTAGTCCAGGTCAGAATGAAGAGAAAATTTTGCATCACCTATAAATTAAATTATTAGTCGGCTCACATGAATTTCTTCAAAAAATTTGCAAAAGACATTTGGTCGGGGTTCTGCGAAACCCCACCAAGCGTCTTTTTGACTGTCTTGTAATATTTTGTTCCTAGAATGAAAACGGAAATGAATTCATATCAAATCATTGGTTTATTTGGTGTAGGATATCCTCAGTTATATGGTGGAAGGATCTTCTTCTTATTGGTATTACATCCGCGCGTCTTACCGCACCGCTAAGGAGGGTGGAAGGATATCCGAAACTATATGTGATCAATTGGATCTGCTACAAGAAAATTTGTGCAAGAAAATGGGTAATTTTTTATCAGCGATTGGTGCGTTTTGGCAGAGCCCCTGTCTTGTCTTTTTTGTCTTATCGTATGTACAGTTAGAGAAATACTTATTAGCTTTTTAACGTATAAAACAAAATGGTTGGAGAACCTCTCTTTGTATTTGAAACATTCAAACGGCTTTTCTGATATTATTTCAATCAACTAATAGAAGGTTGTTTCAGTTTTCAAACACAGCCTACATTATCGACAAAAATCCGACCTGGCAACAATTGACTCGGAGAGAAATCTTGCATGGTGACCCACACTTTCTCGTGAGGAGCCTAAGATCTTTAGTATTCAAATTTAATTCCATTAATAATAATTGATTTCCATATTTCTAAAAAAAAACATCTGCTGGAATTCAATCCAACAACTACCTAAATAAAAAATCGTCATCGCAGTATCAACCAAGCCCCCCTCGGTCTTCAGTGGAACAAAGTACTAACCGTACTGCGACGCATGCGAGGGCACCCTTTCATAAGCAAGCGTGACTTTTCATCGACCGCCTTCGACTAGGCATCGCCGTTCAAAAGTCAACTAATTCATTTGCACACATTTACACTTTTACTGCCATTCGTTCGTCGGACAATGAATGATTGAAACTATTCAGCTGGTAAGTGCCATCGATAGGCTCTGTTTAACCTTCAACAAGCGCGCCCGCAACGTCCCGCGCTCGCGCCAGCCACGTTGATAAATATTCAATACCGGCTGATCCGCGGTGACTCCTGTTTGCATATTCCGCGCGCCAGACCACCGCGGGAGGACCTTTGGCGTTTGTCGAATGATTGCGCGAGTCATGAGTCACAGCCCGTCCATTCCGGACCGTCAACAAAGAAGGAAAACGCATTATCGCGGATCGAAATTCCTGAGCTACCTGTGCGATTAAGTCAGCGAAACGTCACCCCATGCAGGGGGAAGTAATTCTAGCTCGATTTCCATTTGATTGCCCACTGCACCGCGCACCCGGTTTAAGCGTTGCAAGGAGAGTAATTATTGTCCGCCGACGACGATGTTGCTTCCTCATGAGGGGTTTCAGAAAAGAAAAAAAAAAGCGATCTGTGAACAATAATCACAAGCAATCAAATCGCACGTTCGAACGAATAATTATCAGTCTACTTCATCATTTCAGACATGTACCGCTCGACGAGCGGCATTTCGCCGGACGAGCGACTGTACACACTTGGTTTTGTTTTGTTTTCACAGCTTCTGTGGCTGCCTGATGTCATACTTCGCACGGTCTGACCCGAAGCATTGCCTACATAGAGCGCACATATCACTATGGGGGATCCCCATACAAGCGAGCGGTCAAAAATAAAATTGGACTTTTAAAGTGATTTTCCACTTAGTTTTAGCTGTGTATGGTCGAAATAGCATGAATATACAATTTCCAACCCCCCCCCCCCCTTTGGGGATCGTCTATGAATTACGTAATTATTTTTTTTCATAGGTTCGATTAACGTGACAAAGCAAACCTATTTGGGAAGTTGAAATTTCGTGCGTTTTCTTAAGGGGAAGGAAGGGGCTGTACAAAAACTAAGTTCAGCAATTTATGGACATTATGGCGGCGATCATGTTAAATGACATTAATTTCATGACATTCCGTGATATTTTTGTTCTCACTCTCATGCCTCACTTTTTGTAGTTAGAACAATTTGTTTGACGAAGTACTAGGATCTGAAGGATCATAAAGCATTAAATGTTAATCAAATAATCAGAATTGAAAATAACTTTTGAAAAAGGGTATTAGCAAATTAGAAATCGCAATCCCATGACATTTTTACGTGTACAAGTTATTCAAAAATGAGATTAATATATTCTCAAAAAATGTGGACATTCATTGTGGAATGTAAGAATGCTCCATTCTTCCGAAAAGCAAAATTCTTTTAATTTAAATAACAACACTATTTGAATTACTTTTGATTTGTTTTCATGATTTCTACAAGTTATATACAGCATCATTCTTTTCTGTGTCAAGGTTTAAGTCTTCAATGATATTTTCTTCAATTCCATCAACGATGGAAGATGAGATAAATTCATCTAAAGTATTAGAAGATAAAGAACTTTTGAAAATCTTCAAATATTACAAAATTACGCATGGCATAAGAATAACTAAGTGAAAAATTTTTTCCAACGTCTCCTCGTTATCCAAATCGAGCTTAAAATGGATCTGATTCATGTAAGGCACGAAGGAAAATGTCAACATTTGCCTCTCTTGATCATTTTCTTGCATTATGAGTTCTAAATTTCTTCAACTGTTTATATTGACTTTCCGCTGGTTGTTCAGCCAGTGAACCTCAAAGTGTAGATGAGTGAATAAATATTTCCCTACCATTAGCCAGACATTCATGAACACTAGCAGGAATTTCATACGCTCCGTTCTAACTAAGATATTGTTCGTCTTTACTTTTGCAATAAACATGTCGGGAATTATTGATTCCAGGAGATTTATAAATATTTACATATTATGAAATCTCATATTTAGTTCTCCATCAGTAGCTAATGAATAGCTCAGAAAATTAGGTTTAGAGAATGACTCAAACCACTCAAGCCCCAAACGCATTTCAGCGGAATGGCGACGGAAACGGTAAAATTTGACAGGAAATATATGAGCGAACTGTTAAATCCTTCCGTTACCGTTGTGCTGCATTGCATTGGGGTTTTATTCATTTACTCCTTTGAAAAGTTAATTAAATGAGCTCAAATGGTTATAAATAAAGTCGAAGTTATTACCAATAAATGTATTTTGACCATACCCTTTGAGCGCATAGTTCAGTCTGACCCATTTTCAATAGGAAACGATGGGACTAGATTTCCCGTCGAATGAAACTTGTTGCGAGAAAATCGGACACAAATAAGTGTCTAAATGGCGATTGCGTTCTTTTGCGCACATACATACAGACGCGCATGCACACACATACAGACATCACCTCAATTCTTCGCGCTGAGTTAGTTGATATATACCACTAGGGGTCTCCGGGCCTTCTATCAAACATTCGTTTTTGGAATGAGCATTAACCTTGGAGTACGAGAGAGGCAAAACACGGTAAAAAACAAATAAACAAAAAAATCAGAGTGATTTAACTCTGTTAATTGCAAATTCGGGCAAAAACTTCCTTCAGGACGTTTTAGCCGAAGGTTTGTCCTTGATGTGTATCATAAAGAACCTGGGGATTCCTGAGGAAAAAAGTTCTTCACTATCAAAGTTGAAAATAGCGTCGTTTTGGAAAAAATATTGCTTCCGCATTTTTTTCAATTTTTTTCACAGTGTAACCATTAGTTTTGCACACCATTTAAAAGCTTATACAATAACCTTTGTAATGATGTATTAACATTGAAGAAAAAACATTTAAAAAATATTTCAATAAATAGTTGAAAATAAAATATTTTTTCAGAAAATTTGCTAACTTTTTTACCCATTTCTGACTTTGCCACCTTATATCTTTGGAACTAGTGCACCTAGAGACTTCAAATTCAGAATTTCTCTTAATTAGAGTATTGACAATGGAGAGAAAATATTTTAAAATAATTCGGAAGACATGACATTTTCGATTAATGACCGCCCGAAATCCTATAGTGCATATGTAGACGTCATCCAGTGAGATCATTTGCGGATTTTTATCGCTCACCGAACACTTGACACTTTTCCTGTATACGACGGCGAATGAGGCAATCCCCCATAAGACAACTCCAATTTGTTTGTTTGTTTTGACTTCTTTGCCCCGATCGCGGTTGGAGTACTAAAAGCTCTGCCCACGAGCACTTAAAGTTGGTTAATGGCACACATTTGACTAAATTTGCTTGAATCATGAAACTGTGTCGTCATCGATGAGACGCAAACCTTAAAAAATATTTGTTTAAAGTTTTGAAACCGGTGTGGTTTAAAACTAAGAGAAATCTACCATTCCAATATTATTCCTATCAGATGAATTTACATACGAGCGCTAATCTAAGCAAAACTGTTGCTTTCGAACAGATTCAAATTAATTCCAGTAAGGAAAAACAAACCAAATCATAAGCATGGAATGACATCACGTGACGATCGACCAACAACAACAGAAAACCGGTCCTATGCTCAATGACGGACCGTGGACAGAAAATAGCAAGCTAAGAATGAGACGAGTTACAAACTGTAGGGAAAAAGAGCTGTTATCAGCAATATTAGTAATGCGGCCATGCGGTTTGTAGAAAAGTGCAAGTCTTGACCAGACATTTTTTTCGATTGGAATTAGCTGTGATTCAGAACCGTGGAGCCCATGCTGCCGCCATTTGAAACCCAATCAGCAATGTTGGAGGTTTGAGAATTGCGCGTCATCATTCGGCACCCCACCAAATGATTCAGCGAGCATCGGATGTTCTTTTTTTTATTGCGACGAAGAAAGTGCTGTGGGCAGTCTTCCTTTTCCCCCATTATTATTTTCCAGTTTTGTTTGCTCATATTATGGGTAACCTTGGAGGCAAGGTTTGCTTAGCGATATGGTTCTGTTCTTTGTCGCCGTTTCACAATAATTCGCTGGAGCAATGCGTAGTAAGTTCGCGAAATAAATTGAGACGTTTGTGACATCACTTTCGAGCGTGGAGGGCGAACTTGCGACGCAAATATATGAACTACATTACGACACGGGTGATGTTTTACGGGATATAATGCGGTAGTCCTGAAATGCACATCATTCTAAATATAGAAACAAAACTTTAAATATTTTTACATCATGCAGCCACATACTGAATCGAATCAATTAAATTTAAATTAATTTAAACCAACCGCAACCGTTACCAAATGACTTTCCACTTAACAGTATTCAAACATCATGGCCATCATCTTGCTACCAACTGATGGGTGATGACTGGGGTCGACTGACCCCAGTTTCACAATGTGCGTCATTCTATTAATAACTGCACTTCAAACTCGAAGGAACAGACCCGTCTTACAGCCTTTCTTACAATACACTTCAACGGGTACGACGCGAAGGGGCAATAAATCGATCGCTGTCACCGTCTTTGAACAATCAATTGCTATCAATTGATCGCGCGTTGATGGTCCGTCGGAAATCCCACCATCGACTTCTACGATGGACTCGACGGACCTGGTGCAAGTGTTTTGCGAGCGATTCAATTCAATTCGAACGGTTTCGGAGTAAGATGGTCATGAGGAACACCGCACTGCCTCTGTAGGTTCAAAAATAGCCTGCACCGTTAGTCCCACTGCTCGAAACACGTTTCTATTGGAAGGTTAGAACTCTCATCAACCAGAACCGCAAAGTTACATAATTTCATGATATTTTTATGGATTGAAGTTTGGGATCGAGTTTTACGACCTCTAACCTTCATCGAATTAGGGGAGGCGTCTCATAAAATCTCACTTTATACCGAAAACACATGTTAGTTTCGCATTCTGCCTGCTGGTGCTGTCGCAAAGTTCATATGGGAAATGAGAACATAGAAAT
Source organism: Armigeres subalbatus (assembly GCF_024139115.2). Classification (NCBI taxonomy): domain Eukaryota; kingdom Metazoa; phylum Arthropoda; class Insecta; order Diptera; family Culicidae; genus Armigeres; species Armigeres subalbatus. Next base: position 246,620,777 of record NC_085140.1, on the reverse strand, counting down.
GCGCCACTGCACAATGAGAGAATTTGGAAAATTTATAAAAACTTATTTGAAACCCACGTCATTAGGTTTTTAAAGATTAATAAATCGGTTACGCTACCGCAGTGACAATTTTTTAAAAATATTTTTTAGTCTTTATTAACGGGCAGAAACCGAAACAAATATAGTTTTATTTCAGTTTTATAGATTATGTATTTGATTGGAAAACTGATAAATCCACAATAACACCAGGATTTTGTTTGCCAAAATCAGAATCTTTTGCACTGTAAGATAGTGTTTACGCATGGTCGTCCAGCTGCTGCAGCTGTTTGGAAAACGGTCGTAAATCACAGGGTCGGTTTACTTCCACACTCTAATCGCTGGTTGTTGGATTTGCCAAACGAACTATTGACAAACGAACTGTCGAGACCTGTGCGCTATGCAAGCCAGCAGACATCCGGCAGTTATCTGCGGAATTTGTTTTGCTTCTTTCATGCACATCTCGTAAAAAATGGGAAACAATTTTTAACGAGCTGCCCAAATTGGTGATGATGATGAAACTTTTTTAAGTGATTGCCACCATCTTTTGGTTGGCAGTTTGCACGCCCTGGTAATCAAATTCAGAAGCACTTGCATGAATGCACCCGCCTCGCTGCAATCGGTGCCTCTGATGGTGACCGCAATAAGTTTTTTTGTGTGTAAAGAATTGCCTGCCAGGTAATAGCCGTTATTATTGAATTGGACCGAAAGGTAATTCAAATCGAACTTTGGTTTCATTTCATATCAAATTGAACGCACGTAACAAAGTTAACGAAGGTCAGTTCAATAATCGCCAAATGTCTGCTTTGAACTCAAACAGATAGGGGTGCATTGACTCACTCCGCCGACAATAGATTTCGCTTGTCATTTGATAAGAACTCAGATAAACGTTAAAGGTGGCAATGATTAGGTCATCCGATTGAAAAAAGCTGCTGTTCGTACGATAAACAGTAGGCACAATATAAATCGTTCCAAGTGCAATAAAAAAGTCTTTCATTTCTAAAGTGTGACAGGCAGAACTCCTCATCAATTCGCACATCCGCTATGATAAGCAAGTCATATTATCATGATTTTATTGCATTTGTTTTTCAGAAAAAAAAACGCATTGATATTCAATATGTACTCTAATGGTGAATTGCAGAAGCATTTGCTTGAAGTCTAACAGCTTCAAATTTACAATAAATGCCTTGAAGTAGTGACATTTTTATGAAGTATTACTTGATCTGCAAAAATATAAAACCAAAACAGAACCTTTTATGTGGAATTGGTTTTAGACATTTTAGAAATGTCAAGCCGTGCGTCAAAATTGATTCATGTAATCAACCTAGTGTTATCAAATTCTCTTGAAATGTCCAATTAAAATTGTAATGATCGTAAAAAACATTTGTTAAAATAACGAACGGTAAGTTGGTGAGGAATCTTTTTGAGGCTTTCAGCACTAGCCGTCGCCCAACCATCCCAAAAATTATGAAACATTTGACCATGCGTCTCCATCGACTTCCTACTTATAGCCAGAGCGCATCAAGACCCCACCCAACTACCCATGTGCTATGACCTCAACTACTTACTCGAACGTTCTGCACCATTACGTAGCACGTGTTGGTACTGTCCTGGCCCTTCTGTTTGATCTCGTACAGCCAGTTCTCCGTCTGGACAGCCCCCAATTGGTGGTGCCGGTGGTGACTTTGCTGCAGTGCAATGGTTTCCATTTTCACGCTTATCGATCACTTCTCCTCCGTTCACACTTCGCTGTCAATTTATTTTGCGGTGGACTCGTCACAGCAAAATGGCGACCAGTTTGTCCAAGTCCTTGCACGAAACGCGACGAAAACACGACGATCCGCCGCTTATCAGTTTTGTTTTGCTGGACTTCACAAATTTATCGCCCGAACCAGTTGGAACCGGATAGCCCCGAGAGATTGAACCTTCCGATTTGATTGTTTTGCTCCCAATAAGCTGAATTCCGGTTGATTGACAGGCACAATCAATTGAATATGGATCGACACGAAAAACAAACGACCAGTAGCAGATAACAGGCGCCTTGTTTACTTATTTCGTGGGTGTTATTGTGCTCTGCTCCTTCACACAGCAACTATCTTATCACTTTTCAATGTTGCAATCAAACCACAGATATTGTCTCGTGTTGCTGTCAAATCACTATTTTTTCCTCGTTTCCTTCGACTGACTCCCAATTAACAGAATGCGACAAACTCGTCCGATTGAAATTTCAAGGACGGTATTCTTGTTCGTGACAGCGCACACTTTTCACTGTTTCTCGAGATTCTAACAAAGAAGAATTTTCCTCGTGGGCTGCTGCCTACACCACACTGCGATGGATGCTGCAAGTTCGTGGAAAAAATCCGCACCCAACGTATCGGTACTTGAGATTTTTCTTCTCTTTTCAAATTCTGCGTGGAAAAACTAAAACTTTTTCCCCTGCAGTAGCAACTATGGTCAACTTTGCACTCAGGTAAATCTAGATTACACACCCCGGCTAAGGGTTTTGTACTTTCTGTTAATGTTGAACTTGAACTTGGTATCACAAAAAAAAATGGTGCTTGAAAAATCTAATTAGTCTTCCCTGCTTCAGGATTCACAGATGACGATCGAATTACTATTTCTGCTGTCTGCTATGAGCTGCTAGACTTCTGAGCGGCGACTGAGTGTCTGCTCCCGGTGGAGCAAAGTTTTATTAAAAGTGCGAGAGCTGCCGCCCCTTCGGTCTCCTGGTTCGCTCTTCGGGATACTTAAAAGCAAAAATGCATACATTCATGACCGTCTCTCTCTAGCGGTGTCGCCCCAACGACATTGTTCACCGAGCTCACCAGTTCTGTTATACAACAGCGCAACACAGTGACATTGGCTGGTGCTCGGAGAGAATTTTAACCCTGGAAAGGATTCCGAGTATATCATGCAGGACTGAAATTTACTTATGAATTTACAAATTAAAAAAAATACTTTTTGAAACTTAACAAACGTAACTTTAAGTTGAAAACTTCAGGATTTGAGATTTTTTTATAAGTTTGTAACAAATATTAAATTTATGCTATGTCACCGAAATGTCAAGAGGGGGGGATAATAAAAAAATAAATAATAAAATGAAAAAACAAACTCCTCGGATTTGAAAAGAATGTTTTGAAAATCCTCCGAATCCGAATTTTTTTTGTTGCCTTCTCAAAAAATTATTTTTTAGCAAAAAAAAATCCGAAAAGACATTTTTTTTAAATATTTGTATCGGCCTGAAGTAAATTAAAAAAAAGTTGAAAACCGAAGAAGCTTAAAAATTTTAAAAATTGGAGATTTGATGGTTAAAAAATTTGAAAATCAGAGAATGTGAAAGTTTACAAGATTAAAAATTTGGGAAACGTAAAAATTTTAATATTTGGAAAATTTAAGAATTTGGGAACTTTAGAATTTTTTTTTTCTCGTGACGCTGAGTAGACCTTTGCGTGGTGTGTTACGGTGTAAGATCTACCATGATCACATTGTCAGCTACAGGCATACTAGATTGAAATCAAGGACCACACTCACCTTGATTTCTGATAGCAATCTGAATAAGTCAGAAGGAAGGTCCTGAATAGTGACAGAAGGAAGGTCGTGTGATATGTGCCATCACAAATATTGCCCTCCGCTCGCTTTCAAATCGCCTTCTATAAAAACATTCTTCATGCCTGCCGTATCCTAACGGAACTATCAATTCTATACTTTCGCCTCTAATTCTATCATGAACATGTACGTCCAAGTTTGGAAGATGATATTAGCATTTCCATATCATTGTAAATCTGAATAAGGATTTCAAAAGAAAAACATGAGTTTCCAATCTACGAAGTACACCGTAACTATAATATGCTATGCTATGCTTGAAAATTTAGAAATTTTTTTTTAAGTTTAGTAGATCAAAAATTTCAAAATTATAAAATGTGAGCTTAAAAATTTAGAAACTAAAAATTTAACAACTTAGAAAAAAAATTGAAAAATCTTAAAATATGAATATTTTAAAATTTGACTATTCTTATAAATATTAAATTCTTGTAAACTTAACATTACCATTTCAAAATTTTAAAACTCAAAAATTTAAGAAAAATTATGGATTTAGGAATTCAAAAACTAGTAAAATTAAATATTTGGAAAATATGGAGAAAATATTAAAATTTAATATTTAAAACGTATTTTAAAATCTAAATAATTGAAAAATTTCTTAGATTTGAAAATTTTAAAATATAAAAATAAGAACATTAACAAAAGTTAAAAATATGAAAAAGAGATTTAGCTCAAATTTTTAAAGCATGAAAATTAAAAAATAAAATTTTTAGTGTTTTAAAATTTGACCGTTAAAAAAATGAAAAAAAATATTGAGTTAGTAAGCTTGTTAATTTATGAAATTGTGAATTTGTAAGTTTGTAAAATTAAAATTGGAGAAGTCAAGATTTAAAAAAAATGAAAATTTTATAATTTCAAAATTTTATAACTTCAGAGTTTTGAAATTTATTTTTTTTTAAAGAGTTTAAGATTTATAGATTTAAAAATTCAATAATTTGGGAGTATAAAAAATCTAAAGGATTGAAAAATTAAAATATTTAAAAATTCAAGAATTTGTTTATTTGAAGAAAATTAAAAAACTTGAATGATTAAAAACTAAAAGAATTGAAAATTTGAAGGTTCGAAAAATTAAAATAGAAAACATTGAAAATTTGAAACTAAACAAACGTAACTCTTACTTGAAAACTTAAGGATATGAGAATTTAGAGATATAACAATTTATTTTTTTACAATTAATAAAGTTTAAAAATTTGAAAAATTACAAAGTTTAAAAAATTTAAAGTTTTAAGGATAAAAAATTTGAAAATCTGTAGATTTGAGAATTTGAAAATTAACTAGATTAAAAATTTGACAATTAGGAAACGAAAAAATTTAAATATTTAGAAAATTTAAGAATTTGAGAGCTTATTATCGTCTTTATTAAAGAGGTTTTCAGCCCTTGGCTGGCTCACGTCTAGATTTGAGAACTTTTTGAGGGTTAAGTAGCTTAAAAACTTGAAAATTATAATATGTGAGCTTCTTAGCCTAGCGGAAAGATGCGCGGCTTTAAAGCAAGACAATGCTGAGGGTGGCTGGGTTCAATCACCGGTACCTGTCTAGGTTATTTTCTTTTTGGAAATTGTCTCGATTTCCCTGGACATAAAAGTGTAAGCCTCATGATATACAAATGCAAAAATGGTGACTTGGCTTAGAAACCACCTCGCGGTTAATATCTGTGGAAGTGCTGAATGAACACTAAATAGCCAGGCGGCAATGTCATGCATTTGTCATTTGAAAACTTGGAAAATTAAAAATTTGGGAATTTAAAAATTTGGATAATTAAAGTTTTGTGAGATTTGAAAATTTGAAAAAATGAAAAAAATATTGAAAAAAGAATGGAGATTTAGCTCTCAAATTAAAAAAATTAAGGCTTGAAAATATAAACAAAAGTTTTAAAACAAAATTTAATAATTTAAAGCTATAATATTTCGAAACATCAAAATTATTGAGTTGGCAAGCTTGTGAATTTAAAAAATAAAAATTGTAAATTTGTAAAATAAAAATTTAAGAAGATAAGATTTAAAAATTAATTTAAATTTTAAAAATTTTAAAAATTTTGAGATTTAAAAATTTTAAGATTTTAAAGTTTTGTATCTTAAGTTTAGTTAATTAAGTTATCTTAAGTTTTCAAAAATTTAAATTAAAAAAAATAAGATTCATAGATTAAAAAATTGAAAAAAATTGAAGTAGGGGAACAGACGGCTTTGGTAGGTTTTGTTCTATTATTGGCAGGGGGGTTTTTGTCGATCGAATTTTATGAAATTTGGAGACAATATTCTTTGATATGCAAAGAATGTTTGGGCCAAATTTGAGCATAATCAGTCATAAAAAAAACCCTGCCAATAATAGAACAAAACCTGCCAAAGCCGTCATTACCCCTATAGAAAATTAGAAGTGATTGAAAAATTAAAATATTTAAAAATTCAAGAATTTGTAGATTTGAAAAAAAAATAAAAATTTAAAATCAGCCTAGGGCTGAAAGTCTCCTTAATAAAGATAAAAAAAAAAATAAAAAAATAAAAAATTAAAGATATAAAAATTTCAAGGATAAAAAATTTGATAATTGAAAAATTTAAAGGAAAAATTTGAAAATTGAACAAATCAACGGTTTAAAAATTTGAAAAAAATCTCACCGTTTTTTTTTTTCAAATTTTGTAAATTTGAAAATACAAAAATTTAAAGATTTAAAAAGATAAAAATTAAAATTTGTTGTTTAGTAAGTTGGAAATTTAAAATTTGAGGACGTGTAAATTTAAAAATTTGAAAATTAAAAAACTAAAAATATGAAAATTAACAAATATGTGAATTTTTTTTTTTTTTTTTTTTTTTAGTTCTTTATTAAAGTGATTTTTTATGCGTACAGTAAAGTTCATCACTTGATTAAAGATATGTGGATTTGAAAATCTTAAAAATTACAGATTTGATTATTTAAAAATAGTTTGAATATTTTAATGAAAATTTGTGAAAGTGAGAATTTTAAACATACAAATTTTAAAATCTGCAAACTTTTAAATTTTATTTTTTTAAATTCCTTTGTTTTCTAAATTTAAAACATTAATGTTTTTAAACCTTTGGAATTTTTATTTAAAAATTAGAAAGTTTAAAAAAATAAGACTCACAATTTTTAAATACAGATATGTTCCGATTTTGTCACGCTCCGATTTCGTCAACAAAATTATTCCGTTTTTATCAACAAGAAAATTCAATATTTTTTTTAGAGATTTAGCTTTTAAAATTGAATAACTTGGGTTAGTGTCTTGCCAAATCTCGCTTAATTTTTCAAAAGGACCTAAGTAACATTTTTTCATGAATTAATTTGAATAGCGCAATCAACAGAAAAACACGAAAGCTTTTGATTGCAGTACTCAAATTAATTCATGAAAAAAATGTTACTTAGGTCCTTTTGAAAAGTTAAACGAGAAATGTTGTACATATTTATAGTATTTCAAGCACTAACTAACCGCAACTAACAAGACAAGGTATCTCTTCACCGACTTCCCCCATCGAAAGAAAGAGACAAGATGCGGGTTTGTTTTCATTACTTCAGGACGACGGATTACATTGTTATCTGGTGTTCTGATATAACTGAAAATAGTTGAAAAACTTTTTCGGATGTTCGAGGCCGTCCAAACTGTTCTGGAGTACATATCCTCGAATAAATAATAATAACAAAAAAAGTCCGCAGCTAAATTGCTCGACACAAACACCTTCTTAGTTATTGTGCATCTAGTAGATATCTTGATCTTAACTCAAGATCATTTTGGAGGACCTTGGACATCTTCTTCTTCTTCTTTTGCTATGGCTCTACATTCTAACTGGAACTTGGGGGGCTTTTCAACTTTTAGCATTTCCTCAGTTAATAATTGAAAGCTTTTCTATGCCCGCCATTGCATGAGTATGTATCTTGTGAGGCAAGTACAAAGGTTTTGTGTTGTTTCCCAACCGAAAATATTCTAGACCGGACAGGATCTAACCGTGAACACCTCGTATTTCAGAAAATTGAGTTTACATTATTCCTATTGAATATATTAAGTATATGCCAAAGACACATCGAATTCAAGAGAATTGAGTTTGCATGGTGCGCACATGCTTATTGAACCAGGTTGGGTGCATTTCGATGTTGAGGACATTGCAAGAAGCCTGGGTTGTCCGGTAGATACTTTGGGTTGAACTTGGAAACGTCTTGGAATACCTTGAACATCATTGAGAAAACTGGATTTAAATGATGCGCATGTGCCTATTGGACTTGACTGGGTATATGCCGATGATGAAAATTTTGCATAAGCCATGGTTGATTGGGTAGATACCGTGGGCTGAATTCGAGAACGTTTTGGAGAACCTTGAGCATCTCTTATTCCAGAAAACTGATCACTGTCTTAACGATCAAGATGACTAAACTTGATTGAGTGTTCAGATTTATTAAACAATGTGGTATAGGATCCAAATATTTCAGATTCATCTGCAAGCTGTTAGAAGCAAAATTTCCCCAAGGAAACATGGACATCTAGGTCTTCAGGATATAGTCAAACTTGACCTCCAATATTTTTCCTGGGTAGCCGACATCCTGATGAACATTTTTGCTGAAGAAACTGGGGACCTAGCTCTCTTCGGTTATTTTTCACAGCCAATCTCAAACGCTGGGCATATATGACCTATCCGTCCCGAAATGGTTAAGGAGGTCAACATTTTTTAAATTTATTGTCATGTTATCAACGGATGCGACCTTATCTTAGGGAACATCTATAAATCCGTCACTCATTCGATCTGGAAATTGGTTCTGATTGCTCGATTGAGCTCAGAATTGCAAAAACGGCAGTTAGTATGCTACAGAACAATTTCACAGAACGTTGTACGATGATTAAATAAACTTTTACTTAGCTTTCGGCTGATTTATTAGGAGCTGAATTGTGTATTTTTGGATTTATTGATCGAATCGTATCAGCCGAAAACTATATAAAAGTTAATTTAATCATCATACAATGTTCTGTGAAACTGTTCTGTAGCATACCAACTGTCGTTTTTGCAATTCTGAGCTCAATCGAGCAATCAGAACCAATTTCCAGATCGAATGAGTGGCGGAGGTGTATTTTCCTATACATACAAACTTCAAATCAATCGCGCCAGATTGATTGAGAGATTGATTTTCTTACCCAAAGACACAATCCTGGGGGGTGCCCCGAGGAATTCGACAACTTTTTGTTTCCTGGGCCAGTCTAATTTACATTCTTAAATTGTCAAAATTTCAATTTTTTAAATTTCGCGTTCAAGAAAAATTGATTCTTTGCACTTAACTCTAACTGGATAGCTAAGGCTGTCTTTTAATTTTTTGTTGCCTTAAATTCGTATGCATCACATAAAAGGAACTATACTAAAATAAGCCAGAACCATGAATCCTTTCGGTCCAGCTTGGTGAAACATTTCGACGAAATATTCCATAAAATTTCCCAGACGAATTGAAGCGTCCGAAGTTTGAGTATGTCCGAAATTTGATTATCCACGGTACCATCACAGGGTTAAAGTTCTTACCATTCACGAATTCACTCCGTGATCGGCATGGCGGGCGACCGCACAGCAGTCCGATTACTATCGTTCTGTTTTCATTCGCTTAACAATCATAACATTTCGCTGCCTCCCAGAACATCGTCGTCGTCGTCGTTGTCTTGGTTTTCGTGTTCACCAGTGAAACCAGTTCGCAAAACCCACGACAAACAAAGAGCCTCCGCGGGAGCGAGAAAAAATGTCATTCGGGCAAAACTCTCGCAGAAGTCGAATCTCGTGTGCTTCGCGCGACCCGAGCAGAACCGAAGTAGCGAACTGATAACGTCATCCCCCTAACTGGGCGACTGAACCTGGTGGATGGTTCAACAACAGCAACAACAACGAGAGATAAAAATGTCGAGAGGTTTTTCTTTCCCGGCTCAGTTCTTGGTAAAGGTGGAAAGTAGAACCAAATGATTCGGCGGTGCGGAAAAACTTCGAGTGCACGCGATGGAAATTCCCACCCAGCTGTATTATTGTTATTGTTTTACAGGTTTATGGTTTTAGGGCTGCTACAGACAGGACACGCTTCCTGAGAAAAAACATTTGCGAATGAGTAACCTGGTGAGGGATTGGTTGACCGTGCGCCTCCATCACCGACTGTCGGATAGCAGTGGACAGCCATGCGAGCAACCGAATAGAACCTTGGGGTAAAAATTCTAGGAACATGAACATAGTGAAAGCAATCATTGCATTAGTCGATATTGCTGATGGTGGTGGGTATTTTCCGGGGTATTTCCAACATGCTTGCGCGAGGAAATGAATTAGCCAGCCGCGATTGGTTGCTATGAAAGGGGAAAAATTACGATACCTGCATGACTTGCGGCAGTTCGCCGTCGGAAAATACGTGACGTTGGGATTTTGCGATTAAGGTAAACGATTCCGAAGAAAAACGCTTGTTGCTTTTCTGAGTTATGGTACGGGATGCAAAGGATTTTGACAAGACGTTCTCTCTTCTTATGACTTGAAATTGTTTGTGCTTCTCCATTCGAATTTCTCACGTCTGTTCAATAAGCTTTAAGTTTCAAGCAAATAAGCTTTAAGCTTGACCAATAAAGGGTAATAATACTGATTTTACTAATTTAGGTATAATTTAGCATTCGTTTGACACAGTTAGAAAATCCTTACTCAATACCGCTTGTTTCATTATTCTGCTTTTTTCTGATATTTAGGTCCCAGGCTGTATTTAAACAAAAATTCTTAGAATCCAATAGCGAGTAATATGTGTAAACTGTCACTCTCGTCAAAGTTAATCACACAAGCAGAACAAAGCGAGGCCATATTTAAATCACACAAATCAAATACACATATGTTCCACGTTATCAGACAGTAGCATCTTCACGGTGCGGTGCACCTCATTATGATGATGGACAGCTCTAGAATGCATTGCGAAGCGCATTCTTTTGCTACACACCACTAGCCCACTGACTGAAACAATGAACTTACTATCCCATATGCCAAGCACGTCCCTATCATGCAGGGCGGCAGGGTAAATCTGGTTTACACTGTGGGCAAATGTTTGATCGAGGCAAACAATTTTTGCAACTTTTGCTTGTCGCAAATGCACACACGCGGAATTGCAATGTGAAGTTGATGTCGTCCAGGCCCTACACGTCCGATTTGCAGACAACTATTTTCCCTCCCACAGTTTGAAGTGGAGATACGAAGTGCTATGCGGCGCAGTGGAGACAGGCGCACGAGGACAACGCAGAACTGTCTATCAGTTTCGATCGGAAAACGTATTTCAAGTAGTTGTAGCTGGCCAACAACCGCCCGGAATACACTTGGATGGTATAGTGGCATGGTTCGAAAACACCTCTGTGTGGGGCGTTGTAGAATAATAATAGAAAATAATTGACAGCACGAGTGAAATTCGCTGTTGATGTGGGTTCAGTATTTTTCCACGTGCGCAAAGCGAAGCTATCGGAAATCAATTACCGAATGGGTTCCTACAACGTCAAGGGAAGAACATTTTTCAAACCTGGAACTATTTGTTTCACTCAATTGGGGGCTAAATATTATTTTCAACTTAAAAACGGAGCATGAGTTAGCATTGACTCATTCCAATTGGGCTCTGATAAAGACATAAAAATGTTATCTGGCACCGGACCAACCAAGGCTGAAAAACAACAATCATTTGATTAGCAGCTCATCTGGACAAACATTACACGTCCGATGGTTCACAACAGACGCACATTGGGGTATAATAAAGTTGTCGTTTTGTAGAACAAAACTTTGCTCTGAAAACTTTTTGAAACCATTGTATGATTTATTTTGTATCAAATGTAAATAATGTTTTTCATCATTTGTAGTTATATTTTCTTATTATGTGCATGCTTTTGGTGTTTTGTCCATACATACAATTATTTGAACATTTTTTAGAATAGTTTATTTTTGACACGGTTTCTATAAAAGCCTAAAATGATTCCATCAGCACACTATATTTTCGAAAAAAAAAAATGCCCACAATATCTCGATTCCTTCCCAATGTGAGCCAAAAGTGCGAAATCGGATGTTGTCTGACGCAAACAAGAAAACAGAGCTGTAGGTTTTATCAATTTGCTGATTTTTGTGCCGCTCGATGGCGATAGGCGATAGCACGCACCCAAATGGATCAATGATGGACCGGCCGGCGGCGTGGCGGCTGTTGTTGGATAGGTTGTGTACGAATCGTCGTCGGCGTGTCGGTCGCAGCTTATCGCACGCAACCGAACCAGCCCGCCGTACGTCGTAATTAAAGTTCGAATCGTGATGGAGGTTCGCGGTGTGCCGAAAGAAAAAAAAATAGCAACTGATAACGATTCCGATTTCGGATTCGGAACGCACAACAGCACGAGATTTGCTAAGTAAACAGTATGGAATTAGATTTCGGACGTGCTAATATTGGCAATGAGTTAGCAGCGTTCGGTAAATTTGCACATCAAACATAAATTGGCCACAAAGGTCGATGCGTCATACACAACGCAATTTGTTTAATTATCAGGGGTGGATGAAATAATCATTATCGATCATTAACATTAATTATGTATTGTTTGACATGTCTCCGACCTGTTTTGCACTTGACGGTGGTTTTGGCTAAGGGAATCTTTTCATTTATATAAATTAATTATCGCTTTTCCTATGAACAAGCATTCAGTTTTAGGTTTTTGACATAAGTAAAAAAGATATATTAAAAAAATGTGTTGTTCATAGATCCGGAAAACAATGTCCTGTCAGGTCCATTGACACTAGCAGACATAGGATAGAACCTCGTCATACGCAACTGGTTGAAAATAAATCGATTAGTTTTGAATAAGTTTGTTTAACAGTGTGCAAACAGACAAACAAATCCTGAACATACAGAAAACAGAGCTCGGCGAGTACTATTACATTCACGTACATTTTGTTTGCTAAAAAGTAGCCATTTAGCTAGCATTAGACTAATACTAATAACTTACTAATAGTAAAAATAGATATTTTAAAAGATGCCGAAGTGCCGTATTATAAAATAGTAAGATGGACTGAATACTAAATTCAACCTACGGAAATCATGTTTTCTGAACCGATTAGGTCTAGTCAAAATGTTTTCATCGATTATAGTTTTTTTTAAAGATCTTACAATACAATAATGGATATGTTTAAATTGATCAACAAGGAAAGAAAAACGCATTTATTATACTTAGCGACAGCAGCATTGTTCGTGTAGGATGCCTTACCTGCAACAGAAAAATGACAAAGGAATTGATTAGTTGTATAAAATACAGATAGCATTAGATATAAAAAATAAAATTTCGACTGTTTTGTGCGTAGGACCTTCCATGGCTCAGCGGTAACATGTCGGCAATCAGAGTCGGGAGAACTGGCGTTGAAGAAAATGGCACAACAATAAATTATTATTCGTGTTTTTCCGTACTCGGATAGCTTTTTGAACTGATATGTGTTTGAATATCAACCAGAAGATCAAGGGTCATCCAATAGTCTTAAAATAGTATCCGGTTATCCGCACAACTACTGACAACAAACCATGTCCAATATCACATACAGTGGGTCTAAAAAGTATGCGTCCATCTGTATGTTTTTTTAACTAAAATATAGAACTATGGCGTGGTAGAAGCGAAATCATATTTTTTAAGCTTGGTAGAAGAATAATTATCCTTTCATAATTGGCCGGGGTTCTCGCACCAAGCGCCATCGAAAAATTAACCATTTTTTTGCCCAAGTTTCCATGTAGCAGATTCAATTAATCACAAATCGTATCCGATGTCCCTTAGCCTTATAACTGAGGATACTCTATAACAAATGTATGCATGAATAAATATGAATTAATTTCCGTTTTACTTTTACAAGCAAATTATCCCAAGGCAGTTAATAAGCCGCTTGGTGCGGTTTGGTTGAACCCCGACCAATTAGTATTCAAAAACTGAGAGAAATTCCTATTTCTATTGTTGTCAAGCAGTAAATGTCTAAATTGTCGTATTTTCGCCGGCTCAAAAAGTATTTATCTATTTTTCTACATAATCTGTACAGTGACCTGCATAATAAAAAGCCCACTTGCCGTTTTTCATACAAAATGGTAAACTTTGGAGATCTAGATCTCGATTGCGTGTGAACCAATTTTGCTGAAAATTTGACCAGAGCTCAGATATAACTTGAATTACCACACCTGAATTTCAACCATATTGATTCATAGGGCAAAAGTTTATCGCGGTAATACCAAAACCGATTTTTTTTGGCAAAAAATTGATTTTCTAATATCTTGAAAACTACAACTCTTAGTGTACAAGTATCCGCAAACTTTTTAGTATTGCCAAAATACTTGTTTTTGCTGAATAAGTCATCAGTTTACAACCTATAGAATTCAAGATATTTAAAAAATAAATTTTTGCCAAAAAATTCATTTTGGTTTTACCGCAACAATTTTTTACCCTATGAATCAATATGGTCGAAACTCAGGTGTGGCAAAATTCAAGTTATATCTGAGCTCTGGTCAAATTGTCAGCTAAATTGGTTCATACGCAATCGAGATCTAGATCTCCAAAGTTGACCATTTTGTATGAAAAACGGCTAGTGGGCTTTTTATTATGCCGGTCACTGTAAGTTGACTTGCGAAATCGATTTATTGCGTGAAATAAAGAAAAATTCAAAAGCTAGTGCACCCAAGTTGTCAATCAATTTGGAGAGAGGAACTAAGAGATGTACCAATACAATCAGAAACATTTGTTCCAAAAATAGAAAAATCCTTCTCAGCAAAGGAATTGCTATTAGCCACATTCATTGATATTGAAGGTGCCTTCGATAACTCATCTTTCACATCTATCCAAAATGCTATGAGGCATCATGGTTTTCCCTTAACTTAACTTAACTAGAGAGATGCTATCAAAAGAGAAATATCGACCAGGTTCGGAGAATCAACATTAAAGTAACAGCTGTAAAGGGCTCTTAACAAAGAGGAGTGCTCTCCCCTCTCCTTTGGTCTCTTCCCAGCCAACACAAAGTTGCATAGGATGGCGATAAGGTATACATGGTGGAGGCGATATAGGCGCATAGCTCCATTTGACTGCATGCAAAATGCACGTATATGGCCTCCACTTTGTACACTTATTCGCTATGTTATACGACCTTTGTTTGCTGGGTTGTTGTAGATGATCTTCTTTCAAACTTACAGCATCATGGTTTTGAAGTTATTGGATGGCATTGTTATCATAGTCCGTGATAAATTTGATAAAATTGTCTTCGAGAGAATGCAAACCGCAGTGAAGGACTGAACATAAATCTGACATTAACAGCAATAGTTCCTTTTACTAGGAAACGTAAACTTAATTCTTCGACGCTCTTCTTAGGTGAGACAAATTTATCATTGTCTTTCGATACAAAATACTTAGGAGTAATACTAGACAGCAAACTCTACTGGAATAAGCATATAGAACAGCAAATTGTAAAGGCAAGAAATGCTTTCTGGATATGTAAACGAACTTTTGGCAAAAAATGGGGAAGACCGAAATGGAAGACCGAAAATGATACACTGGTATTCGGCCATAGTTAAACCTAAAATCCTGTATGCGTCACTTGTTTGGTGGCCAAAAACACAACAAAGAACGGCTCAAGTTACACTTGGTAAACTGCAAAAGGTTGTCACTTTATCTATCACATGAGCAGTACAAAGCACTCCATCTAAAACTTTATATGCTTTGCTACATTCTAAGTAACATTTTATGTTCTATAACGCTCTTGAAAAGGGGGGTCCCGTAACGTAGTTGGCTACACGTTCGCCTTTCAAGCGAATGGTCATTGGTTCGTTTTCCAGCCCCTCCACAAAACCCTCATCAGTCGCCGGATGTGCGTGCAGCCTATGCGGTGGCGTATTAGGGTGCACGCCTCACCGTCACGGCTGCCTGATGACGACTGACAACTTGTTTTTCTCGGAGGCATTCCTCCAACGTTACCCGGATAAATGGCAACCGGACAATGCAACGATCATTGGATACACGACATGGACAAAACGAACACAATGGACTCACGACGAGATACACCAGCAACGACAACAACAATAATGGAAAAATCTAAAAATAGATTCTGTGTGGATTCTGGCTGCAGAATACCACAGTAGATCTCGGCACAGTAGCGGTTAAGTAACACAGAATGCCTACGAAATAAATAAAGGAATAAAAAAAACGCTCTTGAAGACCATAATTTACTCTACAAGAGTGTTATAACACCAGCATAAAACCAAAATGTGACTAGGGATATGTATATATTACTTACGTACGTCCAATTGGATGCCATCAAAACTGCTCTGAAGATCAAACGATCCATGAATCGTCTTGAAGGGGATCTCGTTGGACATATTAGCGTCTTGAATGAGTTGCAAATCTGTCCATTGGTTTTAATGAATGATGAACTCAATGATAAAGAAAAGAATCTTCAATCACCTGTTCAAAGTTCCTGAGGTAACTTGTGGAAATTGGAGTGCAGGAGACCCAGGGTTTCGAACTGGCTTTAGGGTAATTCGCCAAATGTTGAACGGCTCATTTTTTCGCCTATTGTTGAACGCACGTGCATTTCTTATGGGCGTTCAACAATAGGCAAGAATTTTAGCCGTTCAACATTTGGTGGTTTCCCCTATAATATTTTATACAGATGACTCCAAGCAAAATCAAATGGCAGGGGCCGGGATTACTGGCCCTAGCATTAACATTTCGATATCAATGGGAATTTGGCCGACGGGTTTTCTAACGGAGATATACGCCATTCTAGAATGTGCAGAAATTTGTTTAAAACGGAATTATCCAAATGCAAATATATGCATATGTTCAGACAGCCAAACGGCATTGAAGGCAATAAGGTCAAAAACTTATAATTTAATGCATGTGTAGGTATGCTCCAAGCTACTGCAGCTAATTTCCTATTGCAATAAGGTTTATCTTTATTAGGTTTCTGGCCATTGCGGAATAGAAAGAAACTGGGAAAAAGTACAGATACAGAATAAATGGAAAAGTACTTTAGATTCCCGGCAATCAAAACGATTTATTAGTCCAAATGTTTCCAGTACATTACGACTACTTAGCCTAAGTAAACATGATTTAAGATTTTGCACTGGTTTGATAACAGATCAGTGTCCTTGTAAATATCACCGAAAAATCATTGGACAGCTTCAAGACGACGTATGTGGCTTTTGCAGGTTTTGAGAGCCATGAGCTTTGATCTAGTCGATCCATCTTGCTTTAACAGAATTTTATAGAAAAAAAACAGGAGTGTTCTGTAGTTTCTACACTTCTGCCTTATAAGCAGGAGGTCGTGAGTTCATTTCTAGGCTTGTCCCTTTCTTACTTTGTTTTTGATGCATTTCGCTTCAAATCGTATTCGGAGCTGGCAGCACCCTCTCAAATATAAATTACACTTTCTGGACATGTAGACTTTGTCACAAAAAGTATTTTGCATGCTTAATTCTTCCAAAATTGATGAAGATAAGAAAAATGCAAAAAAATGCCGTTTTTTTTTTATTTTTGTCATCAAAAGGCAAGGATGTTATCGATCATTTAGTAATCTGCATTCGATCATTTAGTAGTTTTTCAATAACTCATTCCAGAGGCTAAAGGTTTATCTACAACTCTGCCTAAAGGTCGTTGTTTGAATTTATCTAGTAACGGAGCCTTAGCGCTAATAGCAGTAACTTAGACTAAATGATTGCATATTTTGTTATCATTTAGTATAAGTATAGCAACTAGCACCGTAACTCCTTTAGCAGTGGAATTCGAACATCGACCTGTTAAGGAAAGTTGCAGAAAAACCTTCGCACTAAAAGTCCACCATAGAACACATTTTGAAATTTAGCCTCAGGAATTAGTTATTGACAAACTACTAAATGATCTAACGCAGATTACTAAATGATCGATAACATCCTTGTCAAAAGGAGACAGTACTAAAGAGTATTGTATGGATGACTGTCATAAAATTGGGAAAATTTTCGAATAAAAATAATCAAAAATTTCCAAATTGAGTCCTACACTAAAAACAGAAACGTTATAAAAAATATGAAAAGTCAATTGGCAGAAAAAATATAGCTTTTTGATTTAGACGAGATTTTGCCTCGTGGTAATTATGTTCCATACCAACCGTTCATACATTGCAAAATGGGCACTTTTGAAAGAAAAAAGTTTTCCAGCAAAAACTTATTTTATGCCCAAACTGAGAATTGTTTCAGAGTCATTTTATCTGAAACTAGACCAATGAAAGTCATACTCATCTTGGAATCCCTTAAAACTCAATTCGTTATGAGATTTTATCTTATTTATCAAGTTAGTATACTTGTGTTCAATAAGATTTTTTTTGCTTTTTAGCTCCTATGATCATCTCATGAAAAAACAAAACATAGAAAAGGAGTTTGATTTGTTTCTCATTTTTGGGATTTTTTCCAGCAGTGAGCATGAATGTTAGCAAAAAGAAGCGACGAAATTGGTGCTGTATATCTTTGTTTCGCGTTGAGATAAATGTGAGATGGAAAACGGAACAAATATCTTTAAACAGCATTAATATTATACTATTCCTTTACTCTCTTGTGTACTTCTGAAGTAAAATTAGGGAAGAAATATAATACATGGTTGTAATACACTTAACCCACTTCTTGCATCACTTATTGGAGAAGAATTGGAGTACAGGACATAAGGTCAATACGCGTTACAAAAGATTTGTTTGCTCCTTTTAGAAATTAAACATATTTTTAATGATCATTCGAGCCAAATAGGCATTCCTTAGCCGGTCGATAAGATGCGCGGCTACAAAGCACGACCATGCTGAAGGTGGCAGGGTTTCATTCCGGGTCCGTTCAAGGACATTTTTGGGTTAGAAATTGTCTCGACTTACCTGGGCATAAAAATATCATCGTCGTCGGAATACATTCATCGGGGTGACAATGGGTCTAGGGGGTAAAGATGGGTCATCGCATAGTATCATCATCATCATCATCATCATCATCATTTTCGAAGAAATGTTATTCTAGAGAGGAAAACTTGTTTTCGAGAAAATGTTTTTTCTTTATATAATTTCAGGGAATGACATATTCGGGGAAATGCCCTGTTTGGGGAAATTACATTTTTGTTGAAATGTAATTTTCTGGGGAATGTTATTTTTGGGGAAATTTTCAATTTGGGGAATCGGTTTTCGGGGAAATGTACAATTCCAAAGATTCATGTATGAGTAATGGATAATTCGAATTATGCCTAACGGCCATTATGTCTAGCATTCTCATGCATAACCTCACTTACTTTACTCTTCCTATACACCACCCACTTGTCATAACATCCATCCGACCCCCTTCATATTTGTCTACTTAAGATAGAGGATATATGTTCCAATTTTGCTGTAAAACGGTCAAAAGTTTCAGAAGATATACTGAATTTGTGCTGTTGGGTACCAACCTCTCCCTTGTCCAAATGATCAATCCACCCCCTCTATAATCGTTAGAATCTAAGGATAGAGAATACGTATTCTAAATTTAGTAAAAATGGACTCATGTGTTTATAATCATATCAAAATGATCGTTTCGTAAACACAACGGGTAGCCACTAAAAAAGGGAACTTTATTACTTCAATACTTTTCTATGAGAACATTAATGCTTTCAGAGAAATATTTCCTTATGTGAAGGAATCCTTAAAATATTCAGAAAATTGTTACTTTTACTCCAACATGTTCAGTTGTTTCAAACATGCCATCAAAACAGGAAGGATGCGGCGCGCATTGTACTTTTTTTTTCAAACGAACAAAGACCCTGGGAAAAGTACACGGTTGACAATTTTGAACGTGAAAACGTTTCGAAAACTGTTAAAGGATTTGGAGTAGACCGAGCTCCATTGTATTCAAAGGAGATTGTAAGGAAAAAGACACGAAGCAAATCATCAATAGGATCAGAAGCATTAACCAGAGATGGCCGCCGTCCAACGGTCATGTGATACCTGCCAGATTAAATTACGCCGCACAGCGGACCACGAACCATATGCTATTATTCAATAATCTAAGTTTAAATACTAAAACCAACTCTTTATATAACGTGTATCAGATTAAACTGTACTTCTTGGTAGTTTTCTTCCCAAGCCATTATTTTCATTCCCGCTATTTAGTGGCCACCCGTTACATCTCCTTTCTTTCCTCTATGACTCTCTTAACCACTTTATAATCGTCTTCATATGATAGCGATATGTGTTTCGAATTTGCGCGAGTTATCGGTCAAAAGACTCAGACTTTATACTTAATGGTTCTCTCCTTCTTTCCCAATGACCCTCGCAGCCCATCATGCACTCTAAAATGATGTTCTAAGGGTATATGTGTTTCATATTTGGTAAAAATCAGTCAAGTCGTTATACAAAATTTTCGTTTTTTTAATAATAGCCCCCCCCCCCCCCATACCATTTATATTTACTAATAACTAAAATGAAAACCAGAAAATTCAAAATATTTCATGAAAAATCGGAAATTGCCCATAGATAAACCAAATTATTAGCAATAAAAAAATAATAAATTTCCATAAAAAATGCAACATTTCCATAAACAATTAAGAATTTTCCACAAAAATATATTAGCACTTTTAAATGTAAAAATTGCAATTATAAAAAAAGAATTTTCAATATAGAAATCAAAATTTCCCATTAAAAAAGAACGATTAAGCAATAAACAATTACAAAATTTTTCACAAAATATATATTTTTTTCACAAAAAAATAAAAACTTTCTGAAAAAAATAAATAAAAAAAAACCTGATTAATCCACCTAGCGGTGTTGGTGCCTCCCTCGCGCAAAAAAAATACTAGGGACTAAATACACTAAATAAGCATTTTTAGCCTGTTTTGAGCATAAAAATAGTATTTTGGCCATAATTTCTGATCTCATAGTCCGATCTGGCGAATTTCCAATAGCAAACAATGGGACAGGATTCCCCGTCGAATGGAACTTGTTGTTATTCGTACAATGTTAGATTCCAAGAAGTGTGTCTACAAAATTTGGACACATACACACAAACATACACACATACAGACATCACCTGAGTTCGTCGAACTGAGTCGATTGGTATATAACACTACGGGTCTCCGGGCCTCCTATAAAAAAAATCGTTTTTTGAGTGTTCATATAGCCTTTCGGTACAACTTGTTTCACGAGAAAGGCAAAAATATAAAAATTTCTTTGGAAAAATAGAAAAAAGCAATAAAACTGAGCATTTTTTTTGAAAAAAAAAAATACTTTGTGGACAATTTTATAATTGTTTATTGCTAGTATTTATTGATTTATTCATGTACATTTTATATTTTTTTAAATATAATGTTTTCATTTATTATGGAGAAATTTTCTTTTATATTTGCAATTTTCACTATAAAAAGTGCTAAGATATTTTTGTTTCCTGGAAAATTCTTAATAGTTTATGAAAATATTGCATTATTTGTGGAAATTTTATAATAATTTATTGCTTCTAACCTGATTTCTTTAAGGAATTTTATTCATAAAATTACCCTACCACCTCCATTATTATCGTCCCTTCAGGACAGAGAATGTATGTCCCAATTTTGGTTTAAATTTATCAAGATGTTCATAAGTTATGCTAGAACATATTCAGACTAAGGCCAGAGAGGCCTTTGCAGTACATGAAAGTCGTCTTAACAACGCAGTCAACGGAGAGTCCGCAAATCGTCTTCCCCCTGATCGATCCACCTTGCTCACTATGCACCTCTAGTGCCCGTCGGATCGTTGTCGAGTGTCATTTTCACCGGGATTCTGTTCGACATTCAGACTACGTAGCTGGCCCACCGCAGCCTTCAGATTTTTGCGATGTGAACGATGATGGAACATAAATACAAACATAAAAGGGTGTCTACAGTTAAATTGCATCACTTTCAAAGGTCGATAACATTTCGCCTTTTGGGTTAATTTTAACGAAATGTTGGGTAAAATAGCCTCAGCGTGTGTTATTTAACTATGGAAGTTTCATTCATATCTTCGGAAGCTTCTACAACAAAAAACCCAAAATCAAAAATATCAAAAAAGTGCTTCAATCTAATTGTGGATTGATATTCGCCAGATTTAGGAAAAGCATCTAGCTTATTCTTCAGGTCGGTTCACACTGAAGCACTTTTTGATTAATATTTAATAAATAAAATATAATAATAAATAATAAGAGACGTTATCAAATATGTTCTGTGGAAAAGTCGATATTAATTGAGACAATAGAACAAGATTATTATGACGAGGATCCGGACCGACCACAGGAGTGTCTCCAACAACTTCGGCGGAGCCCTTTTTCGGTCCTACAGTGATCTTTGTAGAATCAAAAGCATTTTATCCGCTGCTGTCCCAGATACGACCACCCCAGCGAGCTCTAAGGGATCCCGTCAGTATTTGGGACGCACTGCAGACGACGAAGCTGTGATCACAGTCTCTTTTTGTTTTCAGAAGGACGCAAGTTTATACTTCGAAGTCTAGTATTTTCATCTTAAACACCCCGAACACCTTGTTTCGGAGATAAGACCCTTCGCCAAAGGCGAACGAGCATTCTACGAATTTAAGTCCCCCCTCCGTGATCGCTCTCCATCGTTCAGCTGGGGTGGGGAAGGGGTTTTGGATTCTGAATTCATAATCCCCAGCAAAACACATAGCAAGAAACGCTGCCATGCTATCGAAGTTTTTTCTATTCCTTTTTAACCCGTAAGGCGTGAGTGAAGGAAAAAAAAACTACCATTTCGTCATTTTTCGTCGTATCTGCCTGAGTTTATTACTGTTCTGCTCGTACGGATCTCAGAATTCAGAATACCTGTTGGGACTTGTGATATGATCCTCATATCCGGAGTTATTTCGTTATATTTATTTTGAATTTGACCACAACTTCCTATTTTGACGATATTAAGACAAACAAAATATCACTTTTTTCGTCCCGATTCATGCCATTTCGGTTGATTTGTATATAGGGATTATATCAGAACCAAGGAAGGTTATGAGGACATTGGCCTCCCTGAGGTCAGTTGCAAGGCCTTTGCGGAAGCCTCCGGAGGCATCAATATCGGCCATTTTTTAAATATCACCAACTATAGCAATATTCAACAAATAGCAATATTCAGCAATAGCAAAACTTCAGCATTTTGCAAAACATGTGGAATAATGTCATCCGGATATGATTCTGGGGACATTGGCCTCCCTGAGGTCAGTTTTGAGGCTCTTGAGGAAGCCTCCGGAGGCATCGAAATCAGTCATTTTTTAAATATCACCAACTATGGCACTACATGAGTCAAACTTAACATTTTTGCAATGTCTACATGAAAAATTGCTTATACCTTCTTAGTTGTTGGAAAATTATTATAAGCGTTTTGAACATTTTTATGTTGTTTATGGAACATTACTATTAACATTATCATTTTAAGTTTTTTGCCTTTCTCGTACAACTAAGTTGTACCGAAAGGCTATCATTTCACTCCAAATTCGAACTTTTGATAGAAGTCCCGGAGACCCATAGTGTTATATACCATTCGACTCAGCTCGATGAGCTGAACAAATGTCTGTCTGTCCGTGTGTGCGTGTGTGTGTGCACAAAATGCCATAAAAAACATTAGCCAAATTTTCACATAGAAACTCTTAACCGATTTTCTTGCAACAAGTTGCATCCGACAGAGACTAAAACGCTGTTGATCACTATTGAATTTCATAATAATTGCAAATTGCAAAAAATAGATAATATTAAAATAGTGATGAGACATAGTCACATAGAACAATAATGTGTTATGAAAAATGCCTTGCATCTATGAATATTTTATCCGTGGCTTCCCATTAAGAGTTTCATCGTACTATAAAGATGCTCGTGTTGCACGCATTTAGGCGTAAGTATGCTCTTCGTTCAGTTTCATAGTACTATGAAATTGTCCGAAAGTCAAAATTCGAACATAGGAAATTCGAGAAACTTTTGGCAGCGCCATCTGTCGTCTACTAGTGTAAATTTTCTATCATAACATTAGACGGTGTAACTGTTTTGCCTTTCTTGTACATCATCGAGGTGTAAGCGTAAAGGCTACATTTATTACCTTTGCGCGAGAAAGGCGCCATCACCGCTAGATGGATTAACACTAGGATTGATTCGCTAAAAAAACTTACGCGGATACATTCGTGCGAAAAATCGTTGTAACTAAATTTTCAAATGGCTATATCTCAGTGGTTTTTCAACCGATTTTCTCAGGTTTTCACCAACCTCTTAGCCATCTCTTCTAGTTTCTGTACATTGCAAAATATTGTATCTAGGGGTGTTC
Organism: Armigeres subalbatus; assembly: GCF_024139115.2. Lineage (NCBI taxonomy): Eukaryota > Metazoa > Arthropoda > Insecta > Diptera > Culicidae > Armigeres > Armigeres subalbatus. The sequence continues at coordinate 246,596,898 of NC_085140.1, read as the reverse complement.
AATTTTCCACTAGAGCTGTGGGAGTAAAGCAACGGATTTAGAAAAATGCGATTTTGGAGATATACTTATATTTCATTACCAAAAATGATATCTATTCATATAGTGATGATGGAAATGATAAAATAACAAATAAAAGACACCACCTGGAACATAAGAACACATTTTGAGCATCCCTACTATGCATACGATGATAATTCGGTACCTTTAGGAACCACTTTATACTACACGATGTATGGAGCTTCAGAAAATGTTTTCAAGCATGTTGTCTACTGTGAACTTGTTAGAATAAATGAAAACTATATACGAAACATGTGTGATAATAAATTATGATGTTCTAGGATCTCCGAACTGTACTGGAATTTGAATCAAATGGTCTACCGAATCAACCAAGGCTTCCATGATGTCCCATACCGCGGTATCAACCCAATTATTTTCTCCGAGTATTTATCTTTCACTTGCGTCTCAAATCCAGCCATTTGAGATGTTGTAAGATCTCCAAATTGTCCTGAAGTTTGAGTAAAATAGTCAATCGAATCAACCAAGGCACCCATGATGTCCTCAGCCGCGGTGTCAACCCAATTATGTCCTCCGAGTATTTGTCTTTCACTTGCGTCTCAAATCCAGGCATTTGAGATGTTGTAAGATCTCCAAATCGTCCTGGAGTTTGAGTAAAATGGTCTATCGAATCAACCAAGGCATCCATGATGTCCCCAGCCGCGGTATCAACCCAATTATGTCCTCCGAGTATTTATCTTTCACTTGCGTGTCAAGTCCAGGCATTTGAGTTGTTGTAAGATCTCCAAATTGTCCTGGAGTTTGAGTAAAATGGTCTATCGAATCAATCAAGGCATCCATGATGTCCCCAGCCGCGGTGTCAACCCAATTATGTCCTCCGAGTATTTATCTTTCACTTGCGTCTCAAATCCAGCCATTTGAGATGTTGTAAGATCTCCAAATTGTCCTGAAGTTTGAGTAAAATAGTCAATCGAATCAACCAAGGCACCCATGATGTCCTCAGCCGCGGTGTCAACCCAATTATGTCCTCCGAGTATTTGTCTTTCACTTGCGTCTCAAATCCAGGCATTTGAGATGTTGTAAGATCTCCAAATTGTCCTGGAGTTTGAGTAAAATGGTCTATCGAATCAACCAAGGCTTCCATGATGTCCCCAGCCGCGGTATCAACCCAATTATGTCCTCCGAGTATTTATCTTTCACTTGCGTGTCAAGTCCAGGCATTTGAGTTGTTGTAAGATCTCCAAATTGTTCTGGAGTTTGAGTAAAATGGTCTATCGAATCAATCAAGGCATCCATGATGTCCCCAGCCGCGGTGTCAACCCAATTATGTCCTCCGAGTATTTATCTTTCACTTGCGTCTCAAATCCAGGCATTTGAGATGTTGTAAGATCTCCCAATTGTCCTGGAGTTTGAGTAAAATGGTCTATCGAATCAACCAAGGCTTCCATGATGTCCTCAGCCGCGGTGTCAACCTATTATGTCCTCCGAGTATTTATCTTTCACTTGCGTCTCAAATCCAGACATTTGAGATGTTGTAAGATCTCCAAATTGTCCTGGAGTTTGAGTAAAATGGTCCATCGAATCAACCAAGGCATCCATGATGTCACGAGCCGCGGTATCAAACCCAATTATGTCCTCCGAGTATGCGTCTCAAATCCAGGCACTTGAGTTGTTGTAAGATCTCCAACATGTCCTGGAGTTTGAATAAAACGGTCTATCGAATCAACCAAGGCTTCCATGATGTCCTCAGTCGCAGTATAAACCCTATTATGTCCTCCGAGTAATTGTCTTTCATTTGTGTCTCAAATCCAGGCATAGGCGATGTTGAAAGATCTCCGAATGGTCCTGGAGTATGAGTAAAATGGTCTATCGAATCAACCAAAGCTTCCATGATGCCCTTAGCCACGGTATCAACCCAGTTATGTCCTCCGAGTATTTATATTTCTCTTGCGTCTCAAATACAGGCATTTGAGATATTGTAAGTTCTCCAAATTGCCTTGGAGTTTGAGCAAAATGATCTATCGAATCAACCAAGGCTTCCATGATGTCCTCTGCCGCGGTATCACCCCAATTATGTACTCCGGGAATTTGTCTTTTACTTGCGTCTTAAATCTAGGCATATGAGATGTTGTAAAATCTCCAAATTGTCTTGAAGTTTGAATCAAATGGTCTAACGGATCAACCAAGGCTTCCATGAAGTCCCCAGCCGCGGCATCAACCCAATTCTGTCCTTCGAATGTTTGTCTTTCACTTGCGTCGCTTTACTAATGATGTTTATTGTTTATTATTATTATAATAATCATCCGACAGTGTATGTTTGTCTTTTTTTTTTTTTTCCTGTTCGGGTGTGCCACTGCGACCTGTTATTAGATCTATTGTAGCGTATGTTTGTCTTAATGAAATTTTACTCGAAAAACCTCAATTTTAAAAACATCACTTTGTCAGTTGAAGTCTAAAAATTCGTTAAATCCGATCATCATTGATCAAATTGGTTCAATCAGGTCCTAGTAATGGTGTCTTCGAGGTAAACGGAAGAAGACACTAGAATAGAACGTATAGGCAAGCATATTGATGTCCATTATCGCCAAAAAATAGGGGGAGCGGGTAGTTACCCGATACACCAACAAGAACTTTGGTAAGTCTGCAAGTTGTACTCCCGGAATTCATCAATGACCATCCGCAGGCCGAACATCTGATCCGTCGTTGGTCGACCCTCACGAAAACCTGCCTGGTATTCGCTGACGAAGGACTCTTCTAGCGGTGTCAGTCTGTTAAACAGAATACGTGAATGAATTGTGTACGCCGAGTTCAGAAGGGTGATCCCTCTGTAATTAGCACACTCTAGTCGACGGTCATTGCTTTCAAAAGATATGAAGAGAATGGGAAAACAATCAAAAAAGGTTGGTGTTTTGGTTAAACGGAAGAAAGGAGAGATCACTTACTACCTGGTTTATTTCGGTTTTTTCTCTTTGAATCGAGAAAATGAGGAAACCGAAAACATTTCAGAGAGGCATCGTAAGGCGTGTTGCTTTGGGAGGAGTACGTTAAGTACTACGTAGGACCAGTCACGGCAGCAGAAATCTCACACTCCGGTACACTATCATCCCTAGCTGCATGATTTGGGTAATCACTTGTCGTAAGACAATTTTTAATTGTAACTTACCAGATACGTGAGGCCTTCTTTAGTGTGTCGTACTTGACTCGATTAAATGTGTGCATGAGCTCGGAAGACATAGTTCCAGGCGAGGTTGATTTGGTTGACAGACTACTTGATCCACATCCAGGTCGATTGGGGGGAATAATAACATCGCATTTTTATATACCTAACATGTGCATGGGCTCGGAAGATTGGATAAAAACATCTGCTGGAGACATATTTAAAGGTAGGGTTGATTTGCAAGTCTTGATTCATTTGAAATACTGTTGCGTTGATTTCGTGGCTGAAGACATCATGGAAGCCTTGGTTGATTCGGTAAGCCATTTGATTCAAACTCCAGGACAATTTGGAGATTTTACAACATCTCATATGCCTGGGTTTGAGACGCACGAGAAAGTCAAACACTCGGGGGACGTAATTGAGTTGATACCGTGGCTAGGGACTTCATGGAAGCCTTGGTTGATTCGGTAGACCATTTTACTCAAACTCCAGGAAAACTTGGAGATCTTACAAAATCTTAATTGCCTGGATTTGAGACGCAAGTAAAATATAAATACTCGGAGGACATAATTGGGTTGACACAACGTCTGGGACATCATGTTAGCCATGGTTGATTCGATAGACCATTTTACTCATACCGGGACAAATTGGAGATCTTACAACAACTCAATTGCCTGAAACTGCATAATTGGGGTGATCCCGCGGCAGAGGACATCATGGAAGCCTTGGTTGATTCGAAAGACCATTTTACTCAAACTCCAGGACAATTTGCAGATCTTACAACAACTCAAATGGCTAGATTTGAGACGCAAGTGAAAGACAAATACTCAGAGAACATAGTAGGGTTTATACTACGGCAGAGGACATCATGGAAGCCTTGGTTGATTCGATAGACCATTTTACTCAAACTCCAGGACAATTTGGAGATCTTACAACATCTCAAATGCCTGGATTTGAGACGCAAGTGAAAGATAAATATTCGGAGGACATAATTGGGTTGAAACCGCGGGTAAGGACATCATGGATGCCTTGGTTGATTCGATGGACCATTTTACTCAAACTCCAGGGCAATTTGAAGATCCTACAACATCTCACATGCCTGGATTTAAGATCCAAGTGAAAGACAAATATTCGGAGGACATAATAGGGTTTATACTACGGCAGGGACATCATGGAAGCCGTGGTTGATTCGATAGACCATTTTACTCAAACTCCAGGACAATTTGGAGATCTTACTACATCTCAAATGCCTGGATTTGAGACGCAAGTAAAAAATAAATACTCGGAGCAGGGCTGACAATCGTCATCGTTATAGCACGAAATGCCACAGTAGCGACGAGTTGCATTGTCTTCATTGCTACTCTACACATCGTCAATGACGCGCACGACGTTAGCTTTCGTCGTGTAACCAAATCGTCCTGACGACATCGAAGAACGAAGACTTCATACCGTTATTCTTCAAGCGGCAGCTGCCATGCGAAAATTTTTACTAATTCTTTGTAATAATGAATTTGAAGCAACGTATGAAAGCGTTATGAATGGTTTCGATACATTTATGTTACCAAATATCCTACTTTTTGTTTATTTGAGACGCTATTATGTTTTTTACCAGTCCGTCTATAATGACGTGCAATCAATTGTGTGAAGAAGTGACGACGAAAATCGTCATAAATTTTGGCTGCGCGACTATCGTCGTGGTACGCATGTGGCGCGAAGAAAACGAATAGGTGTTGCGTCGTGCAATGTTATGACGAAGACTAATTTTTTTTCGCTTTCTTCATACGACGAGAATGACTATTGTCAGCCCTGATCGGAGGACAAAATTGGGTTGACACAGAGGTTGAGGACATCATGGAAACCTTGGTTGATTCGTTAGACCATTTGATACAAACTCCAGGAAAACTTGGAGATCTTACAACATCTCAATTGCCTGGATTTGAGACGCAAGTAAAATATAAATACTTGGAGGACATAACTGGGTTGAAACCGCGTCTGGAGACATCATGTAAGCCATGGTTGATTCGATAGACCATTTTACTCATACCGGGACAATTTGGAGATCTTACAACAACTCAATTGCCTGAAACTGCAACGCAAGTGAAAGACAAATATGCCTGGATTTGAGACGCAAGTGAAAGACAAACACTCGGAGTACATAATTGGGGTGATCCCGCGGCAGAGGACATCATGGAAGCCTTGGTTGATTCGATAGACCATTTTACTCAAACTCCAGGACAATTTGGAGATCTTACAACAACTCAAATGCCTGGATTTGAGACGCAAGTGAAAGATAAATATTCGGAGGACATAATTGGGTTGACACCGCGGCTGAGGACATCATGGATGCCTTGGTTGATTCGATGGACCATTTTACTCAAACTCCAGGGCAATTTGGAGATCCTACAACATCTCACATGCCTGGATTTGAGATGCAAGTGAAAGACAAATACTCGGAGGACATAATAGGGTTTATACTACGGCAGAGGACATCATGGAAGCCGTGGTTGATTCGATAAACCATTTTACTCAAACTCCAGGACAATTTGGAGATCTTACTACATCTCAAATGCCTGGATTTGAGACGCAAGTGAAAGATAAATACTCGGAGGACATAATTGGGTTGACACCGCGGCTGGGGACATCATGGAAGCCTTGGTTGATTCGATAGACCATTTGATTCAAACTCCAGGACAATTTGGAGATCTTACAACATCTCATATGCCTGGATTTGAGACGCAAGTGAAAGACAAATACTCGGAGGACATAACTGGGTTGATACCGACATCATGGAAGCCTTGGTTGATTCGATAGACCATTTTACTCAAACTCCAGGACAATTTGGAGATCTTACAACATCTCAAATGCCTGGATTTGAGACGCAAGTGAAAGATAAATACTCGGAGGACATAATTGGGTTGACACCGCGGCTGGGGACATCATGGATGCCTTGGTTGATTCGGTAGACCATTTGGTTCAAACTCCAGATTAATTAGGAGATCTTACGACATCTCAGATACCTGGATTTGAGACGTAACTGAAGGATAAGTACTCGGAAGACACAACTGGGTTGATACCGCGGCTGAGGACATCATGGATGCCTTGGTTGATTCGATAGACCATTTTACTCAAACTCCAGGACAATTTGGAGATCTTACAACATCTCAAATGCCTGGATTTGAGACGCAAGTGAAAGACAAATACTCGGAGGACATAATTGGGTTGACACCGCGGCTGAGGACATCATGGAAGCCTTGGTTGATTCGATAGACCATTTTACTCAAACTCCAGGACAATTTGGAGATCTTACAACATCTCAAATGCCTGGATTTGAGACGCAAGTGAAAGACAAATACTCGGAGGACATAATTGAGTTGACACCGCGGCTGAGGACATCATGGGTGCCTTGGTTGATTCGATTGACTATTTTGCTCAAACTTCAGGACAATTTGGAGATCTTACAACATCTCAAATGCCTGGATTTGAGACGCAAGTGAAAGATAAATACTCGGAGGACATAATTGGGTTGACACCGCGGCTGGGGACATCATGGATGCCTTGATTGATTCGATAGACCATTTTACTCAAACTCCAGGACAATTTGGAGATCTTACAACAACTCAAATGCCTGGATTTGAGACGCAAGTGAAAGATAAATACTCGGAGGACATGATTGGGTTGATACTGCGGCTGGGGACATCATGGATGCCTTACTTGATTCGACAGACCATTTGAATCAAACTCCAGAACAATTTGGAGACCTTACAACATCTCATATGCCTGGATTGGAGACGCAAGTGAAAGACAAATACTCAGAGGACATAATTGAGTTGATACCGTGACTGGAAACATCATGGAAGCCTTGGTTGATTCGGTAGACCATTTTACTCAAACTCCAGGAAAACTTGGAGATCTTACAACATCTCAATTGCCTGGATTTGAGACGCAAGTGAAAGATAAATACTCGGAGGACATAATTGGGTTGATACCGCGGTATGGGACATCATGGATGCCTTGGTTGATTCGATTGACTATTTTACTCAAACTTCAGGACAATTTGGAGATCTTACAACATCTCAAATGGCTGGATTTGAGACGCAAGTGAAAGATAAATACTCGGAGAAAATAATTGGGTTGATACCGCGGTATGGGACATCATGGAAGCCTTGGTTGATTCGGTAGACCATTTGATTCAAATTCCAGTACAGTTCGGAGATCCTAGAACATCATAATTTATTATCACACATGTTTCGTATATAGTTTTCATTTATTCTAACAAGTTCACAGTAGACAACATGCTTGAAAACATTTTCTGAAGCTCCATACATCGTGTAGTATAAAGTGGTTCCTAAAGGTACCGAATTATCATCGTATGCATAGTAGGGATGCTCAAAATGTGTTCTTATGTTCCAGGTGGTGTCTTTTATTTGTTATTTTATCATTTCCATCATCACTATATGAATAGATATCATTTTTGGTAATGAAATATAAGTATATCTCCAAAATCGCATTTTTCTAAATCCGTTGCTTTACTCTCACAGCTCTAGTGGAAAATTGAACACCCCTAGATACAATATTTTGCAATGTACAGAAACTAGAAGAGATGGCTAAGAGGTTGGTGAAAAAACTGAGAAAATCGGTTGAAAAACCACTGAGATATAGCCATTTGAAAATTTAGTTACAACGATTTTCTGAACGAATGAATCCTAGTGTTAATCTGGGTTTTTAATGCATGCGTTGGAAGCTCAGTTTCTTCATTTAATTGAATCAGTACATAACAGATCGATTAATATTGCGCAGACAAAAAGGCACCAATTCAAAACGACAACGACGTGCCTTGTTCCATGCAATAGGCAGGTGATAAGTTTCACGATTTATTCACCCCTTTTATGGACACGAAATAATAATAACGTCGACTATCACCTCGTTAGAGGAAAAATAAACACTCCTGTGATTTGATGTGTGCGGTTCTTATCAGCGTTCGCCTCTTGCCTTTGTTTTCCTTTCCACTATCGGACACAGTGACTTAATTGCTCCGACGAGCAACCCATCAACCGGGGAGGAGGAACGTTTACCAATTATTTGCTTTCTGGATTGACACTCCTGCTTCTTCCAACGGCGAACGTGACCGAACCGGATCGTGGACTAGTGGAGTTTGCTTTCAAATCAGTGGACACTGTGGACATGATCCCGCGCGCAGCTGATAACTGTAATGACCTTTTTCTTTGTGAATTACATCTGGCATGATTCGCTGCGATCGGAAGATTTTGTCCACCGACCCACAGTCAGAACAATCCGGTTCGACGGAGCTTCGAATGCCGAAAAGCAAAATAGATTATGTAAACAACGTGTTTACGGCCGTCGAGTGAAGGTTATGGTTGTAAATCAAAGGGAATGATGTTGTGTTGTAATTGCGGTACGGTGCGATTAGGCGGTCCGTTTGTGGTTGTGAATGTTTGTGCCGTTCTTCCCCAAAAACAGGTTCCACCACACGAGGAACCATGCCGAGAACTGGCATATGTTTGTAGCACGTGATAACAGATGTGAAAAAAATCCGGATATTTGCGGCGGGGTTCTTACATGCTAATGGAAGTGGTTGGTTTCACTGCTCTCTGCCGTCGTGCTCTCGCGAGAATAGTAATCTGTGCTGCAACGTGTTGTGGTGTGGATTCTCATGCAGCATGCCTGATTTTACGACGCATTTATAATGATCTATAAAGGCTAAAAGCCCAATAAAATACTTCAATGCTACTTGGGTTATTATCCAAATGATTAACAAAATTTTTAACTGTGATAGGTGATACGTATCTTGTAATTGCCTCTGCCGAATGAATATACATATCGTAGGTTTAATTTTTTTCCAAATTCAAATAACTTATAGTTGGTCTCCATGATGGTCTCAGTTTTTTTTCAAAGGCATTTATCTACACAAGCCATAATCAGATCTTGATACAAATTGAGCCTTGCGAATGAATTATTCTAAACATTTTTGCTATACATTTTACAGTTTTATTTTTCCACTGAGAAAAAGCCAAAGTACTGTCGCTGATCAAATACAACAATCACCTGAGCAGACATCGATTTACCAAATGCAGCTCTTCTTAGTCTCGGCATAATTTTCTATTTCCTTTGCACTGCAGAGTTCAATAACTTTGTCGAAGCTCCAAAATGAAAATAGAGTCCCTCCTCTGACTGGTTTTCCAATCATGTATGGGTATCCGATTCGAAACTTGGAAACCCTACTAGCGAAAAGCTTTATATCAGCCATGCCACCGGCTTCCATTGGGGAAGCCGCATTTCTATAATTGGATTGACCCACTTATCCTTGGACAGCAATTTTCCTTTCGCATGTGCAAATATTTTTCACCCAACTTGAAACACAAAAAAATCCCTTTCCATATACCTGACGCGGCCTGTAAGCTGCTGCCACTACAGTGCCAGTAGGTAGGCAGGCACGTACAGAAATACTTTGGAGAAAGTGAAAAATCACATTCATGCCAGCAACGGAGAGGCCGCAAAAAACGCTCCGATCGAAAGCAAAAGTTGTCAATCCGGTCTCCGGTTTTTTTTTCTTCGGTAGAAGCAAACCGGACGAGGCGGGTGGCTCATGGCCAGCGAGCAGCAAAAATACCCATAAAAAGGGGCAACCGGCGAGAGCATCCAAGAGTCGCTGATCTGTGCGATAACGTTGCGCGGCGCAACGTGAATTAATAAGGCACATGTCACATCCATCGCCGCCATCGGGCCGTGTGGATTCGACGAGTAATCCTGCGTTCAACACCCTCGTAGGCCATACTTTCGTGGCGGGTTATGCGATATGGTGGTGGAGACGTTCTAATAAAAGTGAAATTGTAGTCACTTTGAGCCGCCGTCGGGGCCATCTATGGCCGGCCAGTTATCGCAGCTTTCCCCGAAGGTTTTCTCTTGGGTTACTGTTTCATAAGGCGAAACGACGTAATCAAAACTATTGAGGTCTACTATTGCATATAATTTATAAATGGAAGGACATGGTACTAAATCGATAACATAATTTTTCATATTCCTATTAGGAATCAAAATAAGGATGATTAGCAATTCGCTTCGTAAAATTATTGCAGCCATTCAAGAATAATGTATTCCAACATAGGTCCATGAAGCATATTTCCATTTGGTTGATTAGAGCCATTGCCAGCGTGCTCATAGGCCTGACAAAAAAGAAAGAGATGAATGACTTTTTGAGACTTGGCGTAATGAAAAAAAAAAATGGGACATTTTTTCTAAATCGATTTTTTATGCCAAATGTCTATTTTCATTGCCACCCGAGTGGATATGCATAAGTCTTTAATCACAATAGTGCAAGCAGGGACGCTGATACGATATTGGCCGTATACCTATGTTCCATCTTGAAAGCAAATTAAAGTAGACAGGGACAGGACAGAAAAATATGAAGATCATTATAGAAATTCAAAAAAGCAGCAGAGCAATATCTTGATCAATACTATTTGTGTTATCTTGACCTTGGCTTTCTCCCGCACGAAGCTCTCAGGCTTGATTTCGATCCATTAAGCATTGCATAAATTTGTTCAATCAACTTTATCGAAATGCAAAACTAAAACTTAATACACCCTACCAAAGATTGCAACACTTTATAACAATCTTGCATTGATTCCGCGTACAGTTTGCCATAATTTAGGACAAATGCACAGATTGCATTAAGTAAATGGCAGGCCCTCATATTAGGTCCACGGTTACGAGAAAATATTAACTGGGTACAAACAAATTGGGCAAAGACAAGGATTGAACCAGGACCCTTCGTGCTTAGCGCTTCTCGACTGAAAAAATGTAATTTGCTTCGTAATTTGTAATTTGTAATTTGCTGAATGTAATTTTGCTTCGATTGCAGGAAATTGATTGGTGTGCGTCAGAATGGTTTTTACAAGTGTGTTCGGCTCGAAATGCTTCCAGTATTCACAAAATCGAAATTCTATCATATTTATATCGTCGAGTTCACCTGTTTGCCTTTCTCGTATACTAAGTATACGTAAAAGCTATATTCATCTAGGAACAATTTTCAAATGGGCGTAATTGATTCTAACCTTTATTTTTGGAACGACGATTGTGCTCTTCATTCATACTATTTTGATGAACTTTTGTGCCCAACAGAAAGAATAGATTTCGAACTACCTAATAGTAATGTCAATTGTACGAAATATGCAGAATTGAAAGAGTATTAGCCGTTTCAAATTTCAAGGTCAAATACAGCTAGGCCTATTTGAAAAAAGTTCCTAGATATGTTCGCTCCAAAAACAAACTTTTGTAAATGGCCTGGAGACCCAAAGTGTTGTAAACCAATCGACTCAGTTCGACGAATTGAGTTGATGTCTGTGTGTGTGCGTGTGGATGTGTGTATGTATGTGTGTGCGCTAATTTTATAATAAGTTTTTAAAGTCTATTGTATAAACCAAATTTTTGGAAGTTTAACTCCTCCGATTTTCTTCCAACTAGTTGCGTTCGATGGGCGTTCTTGAAATGAGCATAACACATTAATGAATAATAAACTTGATTACCTAACAGTGTTGATAAGGACTTTTCTTATACGCGATTTACCTTTAATATCGTACGAGAAAAACATTAACACCGTTAGGTGGATTTATCAGGTTTTTTCTCTTCATTTCTATCAATTTTGAAATGACTCTAGTTCCTCATTTACTACATCCTTCTGTTGTTCTATTGGTCTTTGGATAATAAAGGGGGATGAAAATAAAATGCCATTCTCTAAACTCTTTATATTTTTCTCTTAAAACCTTGTTTTAATCCGCTCAGAGTTGTGAGTCGTTACATTATCAAGCTGGAAAGTTTGATTAAGCTTATTATTTCTAGCATTTCGTTGTGAGCATCCGATTTAATTCTATTCGATACCCACACCAATAAAAGATTTACCCAAAATTAAAAAGCCCTCATAATTATCATTACTTCATCCCCAAGGTTTCGACTAATTTTGACATCCAATTCTTGGTACAGTACGCGCAAATAGTATTGTCAACCACCAAGACCATCAAGGTTGTACTTTTCGACTGAAGGAAGCAGTCTTGCAAAATGTCGTGACAATCATCAGATGGTCCGAAATGAAAACAAAAACCACCACGCTTTTAAACGACGTTCCATCCAAAGTGAGCCTTAGACTGAAAAAAACAGTTTTAAGAATTAAAAGTCAATTTTGCAAAAAACGCCCTTTTTGTTTTGAATGAAATTTTGCCTCAAGATAGGTGATTGTGTTCCCTACTAACCGTCTATACGACGCAAGCTGGCCACTTCTTGTAACGGTGTCTAGTATTTTGCGTGAATATATTTCTTTCTTACATTAATTTTTATTTTCTAGTTTATAAATAATTAATAAAACTAATTTAATGAGGCACGCCGCATGAAGCTTGAGATCCTGGGACAGAGTGAAGTCCGTTGGCCTAACTTTGGAGAACACAGAACGCCGTCGGGACAAGTTCTGCTATACTCTGGTTTACGAGGTGAACACGCTCCCCGGCATCGCGGAGTTGGCTTCCTACTAAGCGCTCAGGCACACTCTGCGCTTATGAAGTGGGAACCTATAAGTGAAAGGATAATCGTTGCCAGATTTAGAACACTATAATCCAATGTTATGCGCCAACCGATGCTGCCGATCTGCAAGCCAAAGAGAACTTCTACAGTCAACTCAATGCCGTCGTAGATAGAATTCCGAAGGGTGATATCAAGATCTGTTTGGGCGACTTCAATGCGAAGATCGGATCCGACAACTCGAACCATGAGCGCATTATGGAACGCCATGGTATCGGAGAAATAAGCGAAAACGGAGAGCTGTTCGCAGAATTTTGTGGTAATAACGACATGGTGATCGGGGGATCGCTCTTCCCTCATCGACCGGTTCACAAGGTCACGTGGGTCTCCCGTGACGGCTTTACAGAAAATCGAATCGACCACATCTGCATCAGCCGAAAATGGGAACGGAGCCTTCTTGATGTACGGAATAAACGTAGTGCCGATATCGCGTCTGATCATCACCTCCTCATCGGCGAAATACGCCTGCGCATTGCGCGGATTCGTCGGCAGGAGGAAAGAGTTGGACGACGATTCAACACACGCCGACTGGAAGATGCCACGGTGAAACGGTCCTTCGTTGAAGAACTGGAGACGCGTGCTGCAGATATTCCGGAAGGTGGCAGCGTGGAAGACCAATGGACCGCCATCAAGAATGGCTTCATCGCCACCAGCGAGAACAATCTGGGTGAACTACGCACCCAGAGAAAACAATGGATCACCGATGAGACCTGGAGGAAGATAGAGGAGCGAAGAGAAGCCAAAGCCGCGATAGAGCGATCGAAAACCAGAGGAGCCAAAGTCTTAGCCCGTCAACGATACACGGCTCTTGAGAAGGAAGTAAAACGTTCATGTCGACGGGACAAGCGAGCGTGGGCAGACTCTCTGGCCGACGAAGGAGAGAGAGCCGCCGCAACCGGGGACATTCGCCTCCTCTACGATATCTCACGACGCTTAAGCGGGGCGAAGATGAATGCAACGATGCCTGTGAAAGACGAGAATGATCAGTTATTGACCGACCCAACTGACCAGCTGAAACGCTGGTGCGAGCACTTCGAACAACTTTTTCAAGTGCCAGCCAGACCATCATCCGACGTATAACACGCGTCAATACCGAAGCGCCATCGCTGCTAGAGATTCAAACAGCCATCCAAAGCATGAAATCGAATAAAGCCCCAGGGGTCGACCGCATATCAGTCGAGATGCTCAAAGCTGACCCCATGGCATCCGCTCAACTACTGCATCGTTTATTTCGTAATATCTGGGACACCACAACTTTCCCGGTCGACTGGATGCAAGGTATCTTAGTGAAGGTGCCCAAAGAGGGTGACCTTACTGTATGCGATAACTGGCGAGGCATTATGTTGCTGTGTACCGTTCTCAAAGTTCTGTGCAAAATTATCCTTGCTTATTAGTAAGCTCAACGACCTTGCCGAGCGCTCCTCCTCGGCAGGTTTAGTCATCAACGTCAACAAAACCAAATCGTTGGATGTAAACACGGTGACTCCTTCCAGTTTCACAGTAGCCGGACAACCAGTGGAGAATGTTGAAAGTCAGACGGCGGTACCAAGGCGCACGGATCTGGAAAAACATGCAGATAAGTGAACGCACCAAAATACGAATTTTCAACTCTAACGTGAAATCTGTGCTGTTATATGCTAGCGAAACATGGTGTGTATCAGTGGAGAACACTCAACGGCTACAGGTGTTTATCAACAGATGCCTGCGGTATATAATTCGGGCCTGGTGGCCTCACAACTGGATCTCAAACAACGAGCTTCATCGTCGTTGTCACCAGAGGCCGATAGCAACAGAAATTCGGGATCGGAAGTGGGGCTGGGTCAGCCACACTCTACGTAGGGGCGGAAACGAAATCTGTAAACAAGCATTAGACTGGAACCCAGCGGGACATCGCAGCAGAGGCAGATCCAGAGGCTCATGGCGGCGAAGCCTCAACAAAGAAATAAAAAAAGTCGACCGAAATCTAACCTGGCAACAGGTTAAAGCGATAGCCGGGCAGCGCTCAAGATGGAGATCTTTCAAGTCGGCCCTTTGCACCACCGGTGGTGTACAGGATCCATAAGTAAGTAAGTAAGTAAATTTAGTTAAATTGATACTTAATATTTCGCGAACCATTTACACAACTGCCACTTGCCATAAAGTTGTGTAATAAAAAAGCTGCCATTTCTAACATGCTTTTTAGGATAAAAGCTTAGAACTAAAGTAGATTAAATATTAATGAGTCCTGAGAGAAATTATTTAGCTTCAAAGTAATCCTATAAAACTCGTCTAAAAATTACTATGAATGTATTAGTAAATTTCAATTATTCTAAAGCTATGACTATGCAAATTTGAGGAACTAATATGTGCTTCTGAAACTGCTCTGCCATTTCTATTTTAACTTGGCTGAAGAGTAGAAGCCAGTTTCAGTGCGATAGCTATTTTTTTAAAGTTTCTCTAAGGTGTGTATTAAAAAGTGAAGTTACATAAAATACAACTTGTAGTGCAGTGAGGAAAACTTAATATATATATTCTTATTTCTATTTTCTTAAAATTATTTGAATAGTTTGAGTACGTTTAATTTCGCACGAGGCGAACGCTCTACTCTCGAGCAATTTATTCTAGTACTTAAAGGTAATTATCCATTGAATTCATTTATTTAATGATTACACACCTAACCAAGATTCATGTCGGACAGCAGCGTCCAAACGACGCTTTTTGTACGGGTTTTTCTTTTTCCCGTTCCCGCTGGAACGTCTCGTCCACGCGGTGTGAACCCGGCCGTGCGGGCCCGCCATTACGGTAGCCAAACGAGGATTGAGGCATTCCGACCTACCGAGATTCTCTAAAGGAAAGTTTCCCCCAGTCCCGGTGGTTGGGTAGTCCCACAGACGAAGGCCAGTTGGAGACCCGTGACGCTTCCTGAGGAGAGGTGATGGCAGAGTATCGGACCATCAGCCACCGCCCTTTCTCGCAACTATAGATCGGCCAACTACGCACGTGTGCCCATTCCGGCGATGCATCTGCCGAAGAGCTCGAGTGTTCCGTCGCACCATTGATCGGACACCCCCTGTAGCTGGCACCGTCGTTATCATCGCTCGATGACGACACAGCCCTGTCGGTATACCAGTCGCCAGCATAAACCCTGATCAGGTATGTCGCAAATCATGGCCATGTAACACACACAACAACACTCACACTCTCACTACACACTAAAATGAATCTTGGAAAAAACATAATACATAAATGAATTCAAGATAAATTTCTCTTGCGTTCATTTATTTCTCTCGCTAAGCCCTGTGGTTTGTTAGTCTGCCTGGGAATGTGTTGAGTTTACGTTTCATGCGCTACAGATAGAGTACGTTTTTGCCTACGTTCCCTTTACTGCTTCGGTGCGTTCACCTCAGGAAAACTTTACCTCTGAATTTTCGTTGTCTAGCTTTGGAACCGTTCTAAAACCCCTAGTAGATTGCGCTCATGCTTCCTAAAGCTAAGTCGGACAACTTATTATAACACGACCAGTGGTCTCTCAACGTTGAGAGTGACGCGTAAGTCACTGAGTTTGCGGCAATTCATTTAGAGCTTTGACGAACGGTTACATGCTAAGGAACAAACTTCCAACAAAAACTTTTTTTTTCGAAATTATTTTCAGTGTATTTTCATCCAAAACTAAACCAAAGAATGTCATAATTATCTCAGAACCCCAAACAACTCAATTTTTATGATATTTTCCCTAATTTAGCAACTAAATATAGTCTTTTTAACTAGGAGCAGGGTTTGCAGAAATCGTTCTAAATAGATAATGAACAACGATAAAAGAGAGGCACAAACCTCTTCGAATCATAACAAGCCACGAAAACAAAACTATCGCACTTGTATTACCGTGGGGCATCGAAATCCGTACACTTAAGTACCTTATATATGAAAAAGGCTTTAGAAAATAGGAATCGAATGTAAATAAAACGTTTGTCACTGACACAGGAGCATGAAGGCTTCTAGTTTTGAAGTGTTTCACATTTACTCATTAAAAACTACGAAAAACATGATAAAATAATGGACAAAATTTACTACTCCTAACTCGAAATCCGTCCACCGTGGGCGGATTTTGAATCAAAGGATCAAAATCCGTACAGGTATTATTTAACTAAATATTTAAATTGAAGCAGTCTGATTGACTAAACTACCACCTGTAAATAGTTCGATACGCACCTT
This sequence comes from Armigeres subalbatus, assembly GCF_024139115.2. Lineage (NCBI taxonomy): Eukaryota > Metazoa > Arthropoda > Insecta > Diptera > Culicidae > Armigeres > Armigeres subalbatus. Next base: position 246,579,950 of record NC_085140.1, on the reverse strand, counting down.
GAGACGCGATCCCTTCGATTTGTATTCCGCTTATCTTATGTAATGATTCGCAATTAGCAATTAAAACACAGTTACTTTTGGTGCAACTATGCTCTACCCGAAAACAAAATGGCGTCAAAAACTCCACGTTTGGTGGATGGCGATTTGTTTTTGATTTTTGCTGTTTTAATTTCAAAGCCTTCTTTCCATTTCTTTGCCCTAGATATAAGATAAATTATTTCTACATTAATTACCTTTAACACCCTTTAATTCATTGATATCTTATTAGGTGGACGGATTTCGGTGCTGTACGGATTTCGGTCCCGCACGGTATAATACAAGTTGAAAAAAAAAAACTAATTCGGATAGGCAGCCCACACCGATGGGGTTTGATAAAACGATTTGTTCTCGCTCATTTTATGTTGAGGACCTTATTTTTTACGCACAGCTGTGTAAAATAAGTTGTAATGCATCATCAGAACCGGTACCCTCGCAATTATTAAAAGAAATTTATCATGGTTTGTAGCCCAACGAATCAGTTCATTATCATAACAGCTACCGAAAAACGTCTCTCATGGTATACATGATAAGTGAGAGATTTTCTCATTCTCCTTTGAATTCAAGCCCTGCCCGGATAAAAATGTACTATTGGTTCAATAGTGTAAACAATTGAATTACCATACAATGTACGGTATACAATAGGATATATTGTTTCTTGATGGTTGCCCAGATTGTATCCACACTGAGGATACAATACATCAACATATTTCTCTAATGTAACAATACTTGCAATTGTTTTTGAAACATTTTCGTACATAAGATTCATACATTGATATCTTTTGAAACGTTTCTTTACATTGCATATAAACTATATAACAATATTTGCCAAATATGCATTTTTTCTCTTTAAATTGCATTGTTGAACAGTAAAGCTGTCACATCTGAGAAATCAAAAATCGTATTGTTTTACTATACAAATACAATACAAGCCATTGTATTTTGAACAGTTTTGTTCGGATATTTCAACAATATATTAACCATACACTGTATTGTGTGACGAAAAAAACGTATGGAAAAATCTCAGATTTTGTATAGTTACGATACTTAACAACCCGTACAAAATCAAAAAACAACAAAGAAAAATCATGAGGTATTTAAAAAGCTGTGAAAGATCAGGCTTACCGGGAATTTAAAGAATACCAACCGTGTAAAAAAATATTGGGTGTACTGGACACATGACCTGGATTTTGTTGTCAGGCTTTGCATGACTTCAACAGTGACACTTTGTAGCACTGGAAGGAAGTACATTCATAGATTCGTTTGTGCAGGTAATGTACAATCTCATCAAATTGGAGGCCATTATGTTTTTGTCGCCTAATGAAATAAAGCTTGTCGATCCTTTTGCACCACCTCAAGTTCTCATTGTTTGGCAGAATTAGACTCACATATTTGTTATACTGTCATTTGCCCATGCATCGGAGCCCTAGCCACATGCTTGTCTTGTTTCTAGCATATCACCAGTAAAGCTTCTTCTTCTTCTTCTTCTTCTTCATTGGCATTACATCCTTCTACTGGGACATTACCGCCTCGCAGCTTATTGTTCATTAATTTCTTCCACAGTTATTAACTGCGAGGTTTCTAAGCCAAATTACCATTTCTGCATTCGTATATCATGAGGCTAACACGATGATACTTTTATGCCCAGGGAAGTCGAGACAATGGCACCGGGAATCGAACCCAGCCACCCTCAGCATGGTCTTGCTTTGTAGCCGCGCATCTTATCGCACAAGTAAAGCTACAAACCCATGATTTAGCTCATCTACAAAACCATTTCTAGCTAAAGAATTTGTTCAGTAACAAGAATGGTCGTGTATTCCTCGCACTACCATGGTTCGCCAGTTCATGAAGAGTCAGTACGTATTTGAACCCCTAACTCGATTTTTTCTAGCAATCAGTTCAGCCTAGGATGATGGACATCGAGATTTTTTACTAATTGCTTGAAAAGTTACTTCCGCAGCATACAGTTTAGTCTGAAACGGAGGGAATTCAAGTCTTTCAATCATCTGCAGGGTTAAGATAATTTAGTTATAATTCAGGGACTGCTGTTTTCAGCGAGGACTAAATACGATGAATCCTTAATTACCACAACTTATTGCCCTAGCTGCAAAAATGGATTAAGCTAGGACTCGGTTTGGTAGATCTTACTTCATAACAAATGATCTACCAGCCAGCGTTACGGGAAAAAATACTTAAAAATATCTTGAGGTTGATATGTTGTGGTAATAACACCAGTTGTCCCATTAGTGTAACCTAGTACACCAAGTTGCACATCATATCACTACAACAAAATTTCTGATCATTGAACCATATCTATATGACACGACAACACCTTCAATTTCCTCCAAAACAAACAGGACATAATTTAAAAATGATTTTGCTTAATTTTTGTCCTCCTTGGCACCAGTTGTCGCATTAGTGGTCCCATTATGGCCAATCTCATAAGAAAACAATGGCATTTGCCATAATAGGAAGAATAGTGCCACAACTGGTACATGCGTTCCTATTATGGATTAAGCAATTTTGGGCACAATCACGAATTTTAATGCGGTTTTCACATTTGTCCTAGGCATTAGCATTAGCATTAGCATTGTTACGGTGTAATTCGTAGATTGGACACTAGTGATACTCATGTTTTACTTTTGAGATCATAACAAAAGCATGAGGATTACTACTCCTGGTCACGCCCATCTTCACCGTAACTAGGGAGAGGAAGGAAGTGTTGATGTGGTACTTACTTAACGAGAGGCCACCGACTTAGCGACACCCTCATAAATACCACGGAGTTGAGGAAGGTATTCTTTGGGTCAGGACTTGCCTGTAGCTGGCAATGCAACTGTGGTAGATCTTACCCCGTAACACATCATGTAAAGGTGTCTACCCAGCGTTACGGGTCGTGGTTTTCACATTTGTCCTAAGGAGCAGGAAGAGAAACCTTTCGTTTGACATATCAACACCATCCACATGCCTTTTATTTGTATTTTTTTAAATAGTTGTTCTTTACTATGGCGACGATTGGTACACCTACCCTAGTATAAAATACTAAAGATACAATCTTTATTTATAATATTTTTCTAACTTCACAAATCTGTTTTTTTTAGAAATCGATTCAAGAGACAAAAGACATGCTGGTCGGTGTTTTATTCAATACTTCATCAGATTGTACGAATGTATAAAAATATACCCACTTTATATCAGTCCAAATTGATCAGAGAATGAATAGAGCGCTGGCCGTCTGGGCTAGATAACCTCAGCCATTGCACTTAAATGCATTTTCGTTTGCTAACGCTAAATCGGTTGGACATTTCGTCGATCAATCAATCAATCAAGATTAAATCCCACGTTGACGTTGATTTCTCGTAATCTCATTTTTCATATCACTTTACAATGCTCTGAGGGAACAGTTTCAGAGACAATCGCTTCGACATATGTAACGGATCTCAAGACTAACGAACGTCAAGTGAAATACCAAGGTGAACTTTGAAAAACATGCCCCAATCCTGTCATATCATCAACACCATTCAAAAACTGTTAGACAAAGTCCAGTTCGTTGGATCCATGACTCGAAACGTTCGCAGTAGCTTTGCAATATCTCTCGGCAAACCGGCACGATCCGCACCACAATCCGTGTCTTTGACACCATTTCGAATCTATTTTTAGTCCCGTACGCAGCAACAGCACGAGCGATATGGTGAAAATTCAAATCAAAACAAAAAATGCAAACCCATTTTTTTCGGCTGATAGTGAAAATTAATCACTCATTTCTCTGGCTCCGATGCGGTACGCGCCTCAAACATATTATACATGGGTTCCGATGGCGATGACCGGCAGTTCGGTAACGCGCGACGTCCGAGGCCACACGGTTCGACGAGACCGGTAATGGGTGCTGCTGACGACTGCGCTAAAGTGGGTAGCACAGCGGGTGGATGATTCAAAAAACGTGCCTCATTTTCGGCCGTCCATCGCCGGTCAGACCAGATGTTACCAAAAATAATGGGAAAATTGCGTGTCGAAGGTGAATGGAAATGTGTGAAATGTTTTACTAGCAAACGGGGTGCCAGCTCTGCCTGGTATGGTGCAGTGATTGCGAGGATGTTTGTGATATTTTTTTAGAGGTACTAACCAATTCAAATCAGTCTTTTAACTCAAATCCATGTGATTAGGGATTGGTTTTAATGTTCTGATGCATTAGATTGGTTTTGATATTCTGATGTATACCCAAAAGACCGTGCAGAAACTTTAGTTTCTTTTTACAATGCTTTTGGTTATTAAGATAGATATTATTATTGTATCAGCTTAGTTTTATACATTTCAAGCCACTCGATTGTGGAAATGTAACGCGAAACCTTCAATTTATAGGTATGGCTCGATAAAGAACCTATTGTAGCGAACTCAATGACGTATATGAACGATGAGTTTAATTGCATTTTACATGTCAGCTGGTTTTTGCGGTTATTGCCAGATATTGATTTATTTATATACTGCTTTGAGGCTCAATAAATCATTGTCAACCACTTATCAGCTTATTGAAGGTGATAGGGAAACTAAAGAGTTATATGCCATGCTTTAGAATTTGCTCGTGCGACATTTAATATCTTTCGAGTTGCAAATGGGAATTTATAAATTTTAAAATAAAATAATTTAGAAGTATCATCAAGACCATCTATGTTTCCACCTCCTGCTTGATTCAACGAATCAAACTTGAAGAATTCAGAGACCGCATTTAAAAAACGACGAATCTAAACAAACTCTTGCGGGGTGTCATTCTGCGCATCCAAAATCTACCAAGAAATCTCGAAAGCTGATGTGTTGTCGTCATTGAAACGAACCGGTTTTGATTTTCTGATAGTGGGCACCAAAAGTTGGACGTAGGCCCACGTCACATCAAAAGCGGGCAGCTTTCGATTCGATTTGCCAAAAATAGAGCGAAAAACCTTGATCGCCATGAATGAAATCCATTCGGGCGAGGCGAGGTCAGGTCGCACCTGGGGCGGTTGGGCTGGTGTTGTTTTTTCGTTGGGCTCCCGCTGGGTTTGTATATCATCTTCATCGCAATCGGTGTATAATCAGCACACAGACTGGTATTTGATCGATAGAACTAACCAAAATTAGACACTTGAAAATTGAAAAAAATGAGCTATTTATAATTAGATAAAAAAAAAATATTATAATTTAGAATCAGATCAATCATAATAGATTAGATATGAACAGGGACATAATAGATATACATTTTATCTTAACTGTAAAAGTGTTTATAGAACTTGCTGTGAGATCAAATTGGTTAAATAGTACTTCCAAAAAGAGAGAGAGAGATATATGTCGTTCATATATGTGGGAAAAAATATCAAAAGTAATGATGTCTAAAATTGTTCATGTTCAAACCTTCCAGAAATGAGATGTTGTGCGGTTTAGAAATTGAACCACCCACACGATCATGGATCATCTTTGCTTTGAACAAACTTGGAAGCGAATCCATTATTCATTGCTGTCAGGTACCACCATCCAGTTGGAACTGGTTATGGAAAAGCCCGCCTTCAAAGAATTAGTTGAGAAACTACGATGGGTGCGTGCACTGTTCTAAGACTGAAATACTGGAACGGGTGTCTTCACAGATGGCTGATTCCACTGTCTGATTACGTAACACACGAGTTGCGAAACTCTATACAACACTCGAGGGTTTTATTCTACACCTGCCACCTCCCCGCAGAATGTTGCGAAAAGATTCGCTGGTACCTGCAAGCTGCGAAGCAAAAACAATCGTCACGTGATTTCAACGTGGCGTGAAATAAGCCAGAATCGCGCAACAACACCACTCTATAATGACATTATGCAGGCGAATCCAGTGGAACGCAACGAATATTGTTCCCCATTAGCACTACCAGATATAATACGGATGTCTTCATTATCGCGTGAACAGTCTGGCAGCCAGGATAGGCGAAAGGAAACGACAGCAAGTTTAGATTGTCATTGGGCACGCGAAGAGGATAGCAGCACTTCTTGGCAGATTGTTGGTGGCATGTCGAGAAATATTGCACAATAAGGAATCGCAGTCCTCGAGGGGAGGAATTAAATAATGTTAGCCGCGTTGAAGCTTATTATGCAAATCGGTTGCACGATTATGATACAACTGTTTTGTTAAGTGGGAAATGCATTTTATCCTGACGGTCGATAAATGGCGATACATGGAGACATCAATACAATACGATGAGGACCTGAAAATAAACCTCAAGTACAACTTATGTGATCATACGAAACAGGTTTCACGCTGGGTTCGATATTGTATAACACTTTTCAATCAGTTTGGGCATAATAGAAAAGGTATATATGTTGAGGCTCATGCTTTCACAACACGCATGTCTGTTGCAATTCTGTGGTATGGTCTCGTAACAGAAAATAAATCCCTAGGATCAAACCTTGAAATCAACAAGCTCAAATTTTTATTCAATGAAAATTCTTCAAAAAAATCTATCAATTACTAGATGGTTTAGAAAGCTACTACACAGGAAAAAATCGAAACTGTATTACACTTTATCAGTGGTTCTCAACCTTTTTCTTGAGATGTACCCCTTCGAACTTTTGCATTAATAGTGGTACCCCCTCTCGAAAGTAGGCTACCAATCCCCTTGAAAGAATAATTCCGAGGCTTTTGAAAACCTTTTGTAGATAGGCTTCCGAGCCTCTTGAAGACGGGTTTCCAGTAACTTAACAAGGATGATTGCTTTGCATCTTTAAAGGACGCTTATGAGCCTCTTGATAGTATGCTTCCGAGCTTCTTGAAGTGAGGCTTCCGAGCACATTGAAAGGAGGCTTCCGAACCACTTGAAAGTAGACTTCCGAGCCTCTTGAAAGCAGGCTTACGAGCTTCTTGAAACGAGGCAACCTAACCACTTGAAACGAGGCAACCTAACCACTTGAAAGGTGGCTTCCGAGACTCTCGAAAGGAGCCTTCCGAGCTTCTTGGAAGAAGGCTTCCGAGCCTCTTGAGAGAAGGCTTCCGAGCCTCTCAAAAGAAGGCTTTCGACCCTCTTGAAAGAAGACTTCCGAGCCTCTTAATAGGATCTTGAAAGGCAGCTTCTGAGCCTTTTGAAAGGAGGCAACCTAACCACTTGAAAGGAGGCTTCCGAGTCTCTCGTAAAAAGACTCGAGCCTCTTGAAAAGAGACTTCCAAGCCTCTCGAAAGGAGGCTTCCGAGCCTCTTTAAAGGAGGCTTCTGAGCCTCTTGAAAGAATGCTTCCAAGCCTCTTGAAAGGAGGCTTCCGAGCCTCTCGAAAGGAGGCTTCCGAGCCTCTTGAAAGAAGGCATCTGAGCCTCTTGAAAGGAGGCTTCCAAACCTTTTGAAAGAAGGCTTCCGAGCCTCTTGAAAGGAGGCTTCCGAACCTTTTGAAAAAGGGCATCTGAGCCTCTTGAAAGGAGCCTTCTGAGCCTTTTGAAATCAGGCTTCTGGAGTCTCTTGAAAGGAGGTTTCTGAGCCTCTTGAAAGGAGGCTTCTGAGCCTCTTGAAAGGAGGCTTCTGAGCCTTCTTGAAAGGAGGCTTCTGAGCTCTCTTGAAAGGAGGCTTCCGAGCCTCTTGAAAGGAGGCTTCTGAGCCTCTTGAAAGGAGGCCTGAGCCTCTTGAAAGGAGGCTGAGCCTCTCGAAAGGAGGCTTCTGAGCCTCTCGAAAGGAGGGCTGAGCCTCTCGAAAGGAGGCTTCTGAGCCTCTCGAAAGGAGGCTTGAGCCTCTTGAAAGGAGGCTCTGAGCCTCTTGAAAGGAGGCTTCCTGAGCCTCTTGAAAGGAGGCTTCCTGAGCCTCTTGAAAGGAGGCTTCTGAGCCTCTTGAAAGGAGGCTTCCTGAGCCTCTTGAAAGGAGGCTTCTGGAGCTCCTTGAAAGGAGGCTTCTGAGCCTCTTGAAAGGAGGCTTCTGAGGCCCTCTTGAAAGGAGGCCTGAGCCTCTTGAAAGGAGGCTTCTGAGCCTCTTGAAAGGAGGCTTCTGAGCCTCTTGAAAGGAGGCTTGAGCCTCTTGAAAGGAGGCTTCTGAGCCTCTTGAAAGGAGGCTTCTGAGCCTCTTGAAAGGAGGCTTCTGAGCCTCTTGAAAGGAGGCTGAGCCTCTTGAAAGGAGGCTGAGCCTCTTGAAAGGAGGCTTCTGAGCCTCTTGAAAGGAGGCTTGAGGCCCTCTTGAAAGGAGGCTTCTGAGCCTCTTGAAAGGAGGCTTGAGCCTCTTGAAAGGAGGCTTGAGGCCTCTTGAAAGGAGGCTGGAGCTCTTGAAAGGAGGCTTCTGAGCCTCTTGAAAGGAGGCTCTGAGCCTCTTGAAAGGAGGCTCTGAGCCTCTTGAAAGGAGGCTTCTGAGCCTCTTGAAAGGAGGCTTCTGGAGCCTCTTGAAAGGAGGCTTCTGAGCCTCTTGAAAGGAGGCTTCTGAGCCTCTTGAAAGGAGGCCTGAGCCTCTTGAAAGGGAGGCTCTGAGAGCCCTCTTGGAAAGGAGGCTTCCTGAGCCTCTTGAAAGGAGGCTTGAGCCTCTTGAAAGGAGGCTTGAGGGCCTCTTGAAAGGAGGCTTCTGAGCCTTGAAAGGAGGCTCTGAGCCTCTTGAAAGGAGGCTGAGCCTCTTGAAAGGAGGCTTCTGAGCCTCTTGAAAGGAGGCTTCTGAGCCTCTTGAAAGGAGGCTTCTGAGCTCTTGGAAAGGAGGCTTGAGCCTCTTGAAAGGAGGCTTGAGCCTCTTGAAAGGGAGGCTTCTGAGCCTCTTGAAAGGAGGCTTCTGAGCCTCTTGAAAGGAGGCTTCTGAGCCTCTTGAAAGGAGGCCTGAGCCTCTTGAAAGGGAGGCTTCTGAGCTCTTGAAAGGAGGCTCTGGAGCCTCTTGAAAGGAGGCTTCTGAGCCTCTTGAAAGGAGGCTCTGAGCCTCTTGAAAGGAGGGCTCTGAGCCTCTTGAAAGGAGGCCTGAGCCTCTTGAAAGGAGGCTTCTGGAGCTCTCTTGAAAGGAGGCTTCTGAGCCTCTTGAAAGGAGGCTCTGAGGCCTCTTGAAAGGAGGCTTCTGAGCCTCTTGAAAGGAGGCTTCTGAGCCTCTTGAAAGGAGGCCTGAGGCCTCTTGAAGGAGGCTTCTGAGGCCTGAAAGGAGGCTTCTGAGCCTCTTGAAAGGAGGCTTCTGAGCCTCTTGAAAGGAGGCTTCCTGAGCCTCTTGAAAGGAGGCTTCCGAGCCTCTTGAAAGGAGGCTTCCTGAGCCTCTTGAAAGGAGGCTTCCTGAGCCTCTTGAAAGGAGGCTTCTGAGCCTCTTGAAAGGAGGCCTGAGGCCTCTTGAAAGGAGGCTTCTGAGCCTCTTGAAAGGAGGCTCTGAGGCCTCTTGAAAGGAGGCTTCTGAGCCTCTTGAAAGGAGGCTTCTGAGCCTCTTGAAAGGAGGCCTGAGGCCTCTTGGAAAGGAGGCTTCCTGAGCCTCTTGAAAGGAGGCTCTGAGCCTCTTGAAAGGAGGCTTCTGAGCCTCTTGAAAGGAGGCTCTGGAGGCCTCTTGAAGGAGGCTTCTGAGCCTCTTGAAAGGGAGGCTTCTGAGCCTCTTGAAAGGAGGGCTCTGAGCCTCTTGAAAGGAGGCTTCTGAGCCTCTTGACAGGAGGCTTCCTGAGCCTCTTGAAAGGGAGGCTTCTGAGTCTCGTGAAAGGAGGCTTCCTGAGCCTCTTGAAAGGAGGCTTGAGCCTCTTGAAAGGAGGCTTGAGCCTCTTGAAAGGAGGCTTCTGAGCCTCTTGAAAGGAGGCTTCCGAGCCTCTTGAAAGGAGGCTTCTGAGCCTCTTGAAAGGAGGCTTCTGAGCCTCTTGAAAGGAGGCTTCTGAGCCTCTTGAAAGGAGGCTCTGAGCCTCTTGAAAGGAGGCTTCTGAGCCTCTTGAAAGGAGGCTTCTGAGCCTCTTGAAAGGAGGCTTCTGAGCCTCTTGAAAGGAGGCTTCTGAGCTGCCTCTTGAAAGGAGGCTTCTGAGCCTCTTGAAAGGAGGCTTCTGAGCCTCTTGAAAGGAGGCTTCTGAGCCTCTTGAAAGGGAGGCTTCTGAGCCTCTTGAAAGGAGGCTTCCTGAGCTCTTGAAAGGAGGCTCTGAGCCTCTTGAAAGGAGGCTTCTGAGCCTCTCTTGAAAGGAGGCTTCTGAGCCTCTTGAAAGGAGGCCTGAGCCTCTTGAAAGGAGGCCTGAGCCTCTTGAAAGGAGGCTTCTGAGCCTCTTTGAAAGGAGGCTTGAGCCTCTTGAAAGGAGGCTGGAGCCTCTTGAAAGGAGGCTCTGAGCCTCTTGAAAGGAGGCTTCTGAGCTCTCTTGAAAGGAGGCTTCTGAGCCTCTTGAAAGGAGGCTTCTGAGCTCTCTTGAAAGGAGGCTTCTGAGCCTCTTGAAAGGAGGCTTCCTGAGCCTCTTGAAAGGAGGCCTGAGCCTCTTGAAGGAGGCTTCTGGAGCCTCTTGAAAGGAGGCTCTGAGCCTCTTGAAAGGAGGCTTCTGAGCCTCTTGAAAGGAGGCTTCTGAGCCTCTTGAAAGGAGGCTTCTGAGCCTCTTGAAAGGAGGCTCTGAGCTCTTGAAAGGAGGCCTGAGCCTCTTGAAAGGAGGCTTCTGAGCCTCTTGGAAAGGAGGCTTCTGAGCCTCTTGAAAGGAGGCTTCCTGAGCCCTCTTGAAAGGAGGCTTCTGAGCCTCTTGAAAGGAGGCTTCTGAGCCTCTTGAAGGAGGCTTCCAGGCCTCTTGAAAGGCTTGAGGCCTGAGCCTCTTGAAAGGAGGCTTCTGAGCCTCTTGAAAGGAGGCCTGAGCCTCTTGAAAGGAGGCTTCGAGCCTCTTGAAAGGAGGCTTCTGAGCCTCTTGAAAGGAGGCTTCTGAGCCTCTTGAAAGGAGGCTTCTGAGCCTCTTGAAAGGAGGCTTCCGAGCCTCTTGAAAGGAGGCTTCCAGGAGCCTCTTGAAAGGAGGCTTCTGAGCCTCTTGAAAGGAGGCTTCTGGAGCCTCTTGAAAGGAGGCTCTTGAGCCTCTTGAAAGGAGGCTTCTGAGCCTCTTGAAAGGGAGGCTTCCGAGCCTCTTGAAAGGAGGCCCTGAGCCTCTTGAAAGGAGGCCTGAGCCTCTTGAAAGGAGGCTTCTGAGCCTCTTGAAAGGAGGCTTCCTGAGCCTCTTGAAAGGAGGCTTCTGAGCCTCTTGAAAGGAGGCTTCCTGAGCTCTCTTGAAAGGAGGCTTCCGAGCTCTTGAAAGGAGGCTTCTGGAGCCTCTTGAAAGGAGGCTTCTGAGCCTCTTGAAAGGAGGCTCTGAGCCTCTTGAAAGGAGGCTTCCTGAGCCTCTTGAAAGGAGGCTTCGAGCCTCTTGAAAGGAGGCCTGAGCCTCTTGAAAGGGAGGCTTCTGAGCTCTTGAAAGGAGGCTGGAGCCTCTTGAAAGGGAGGCTTCTTGAGCTGCCTCTTGAAAGGAGGCTTCTGAGCCTCTTGAAGGAGGCCTGAGGCCTCTTGAAAGGAGGCTTCTGAGCCTCTTGAAAGGAGGCTTCTGAGCCTCTTGAAAGGAGGCTCTGAGCCTCTTGAAAGGAGGCTTCTGAGCCTCTTGAAAGGGAGGCTTCTGGAGCCTCTTGAAAGGAGGCTTCTGAGCCTCTTGAAAGGAGGCTTCCTGAGCCTCTTGAAAGGAGGCTCTGAGCCTCTTGAAAGGAGGCCTGAGGCCCTCTTGAAAGGAGGCTCTGGAGCCTCTTGAAAGGAGGCTTCTGAGCCTCTTGAAAGGAGGCTTCTGAGCCTCTTGAAAGGAGGCCTGAGCCTCTTGAGAGGAGGCTCTGAGCTCTTGAAAGGAGGCTTCTGGAGCCTCTTGAAAGGAGGCTTGAGCCTCTTGAAAGGAGGCTTCTGAGCCTCTTGAAAGGAGGCTTCTGAGCCTCTTGAAAGGAGGCTCTGAGCCTCTTGAAAGGGAGGCTTCTGAGGCCTCTTGAAAGGAGGCTTCTGAGCCTCTTGAAAGGAGGCTTCTGAGCCTCTTGAAAGGAGGCCTGAGCCTCTTGAAAGGAGGCTTCCTGAGCCTCTTGAAAGGAGGCTTCTGAGCCTCTTGAAAGGAGGCTTCTGAGCCTCTTGAAAGGAGGCTTCTGAGCCTCTTGAAAGGAGGCTCTGAGCCTCTTGAAAGGAGGCTTCTGAGCCTCTTGAAAGGAGGCTTCTGGAGCCTCTTGAAAGGAGGCTCTGAGCCTCTTGAAAGGAGGCCTGAGCCTCTTGAAAGGAGGCTTCTGAGCCTCTTGAAAGGAGGCCTGAGCCTCTTGAAAGGAGGCTTCTGAGCCTCTTGAAAGGAGGCTTCTGAGCCTCTTGAAAGGAGGCCTGAGCCTCTTGAAAGGAGGCTTCTGAGCCTCTTGAAAGGAGGCCTGAGCCTCTTGAAAGGAGGCTCTGAGCCTCTTGAAAGGAGGCCTGAGCCTCTTGAAAGGAGGCTTCCTGGAGCCTCTTGAAAGGAGGCTTCCTGAGCCTCTTGAAAGGAGGCCTGAGCCTCTTGAAAGGAGGCTTCTGAGCCTCTTGAAAGGAGGCTTCCTGAGCCTCTTGAAAGGAGGCTCTGAGCCTCTTGAAAGGAGGCCTGAGCCTCTTGAAAGGAGGCTTCTGAGCCTCTTGAAAGGAGGCTTGGAGGCCTCTTGAAAGGAGGCTTCTGAGCCTCTTGAAAGGAGGCTCTGAGCCTCTTGAAAGGAGGCTCTGAGCTCTTGAAAGGAGGCTCTGAGCCTCTCTTGAAAGGAGGCTTCTGAGCCTCTTGAAAGGAGGCTTCTGAGCCTCTGAAAGGAGGCTTCTGAGCCTCTTGAAAGGAGGCTCTGAGCCTCTTGAAAGGAGGCTCTGAGCCTCTTGAAAGGAGGCTCTGAGCCTCTTGAAAGGAGGCTTCCTGAGCCTCTTGAAAGGAGGCTCTGAGCCTCTTGAAAGGAGGCTCTGAGCCTCTTGAAAGGAGGCCTGGAGCCTCTTGAAAGGAGGCCTGAGCCTCTTGAAAGGAGGCTTCTGAGCCTCTTGAAAGGAGGCTCTGAGCCTCTTGAAAGGAGGCCTGAGCCTCTTGAAAGGAGGCTTCCTGAGCCTCTTGAAAGGAGGCTTCTGAGCTCTTCTTGAAAGGAGGCTTCTGAGCCTCTTGGAAAGGAGGCTTCTGAGCCTCTTGAAAGGAGGCTTCCTGAGCCTCTTGAAAGGAGGCTTCCTGAGCCTCTTGAAAGGAGGCTTCCTGAGCCTCTTGAAAGGAGGCTTCTGAGCCTCTTGAAAGGAGGCTTGAGCTCTTGAAAGGAGGCTTCCTGGAGCCTCTTGAAAGGAGGCTTCTGAGCCTCTTGAAAGGATGCTTCCTGAGCCTTTTGAAAGGAGGCCTGAGCCTCTTGAAAGGAGGCTTCCTGAGCCTCTTGAAAGGGGGCTTCTGAGCCTCTTGAAAGGAGGCTTCTGGAGCTCTTGGAAAGGAGGCTTCCTGAGTCTCATGAAAGGAGGCTTCTGAGCCTCTTGAAAGGAGGCTTCCTGAGCTCTCTTGAAAGGAGGCTTCTGAGCCTCTTGAAAGGAGGCTTCTGAGCCTCTTGAAAGGAGGCTCTGAGCCTCTTGAAAGGAGGCTCTGAGCTCTCTTGAAAGGAGGCTTCTGAGCCTCTTGAAAGGAGGCTCTGAGCTCTTGAAAGGAGGCTTGAGCTCTCTTGAAAGGAGGCCTGAGCCTCTTGAAAGGAGGCTTCCTGAGCCTCTTGAAAGGAGGCCTGAGCCTCTTGAAAGGAGGCTCTGAGCCTCTTGAAAGGAGGCTTCTGAGCCTCTTGAAAGGAGGCTTCTGAGCCTCTTGAAGGAGGCCTGAGGAGCCTCTTGAAAGGAGGCTTCCTGAGCCTCTTGAAAGGAGGCTTCTGAGCCTCTTGAAAGGAGGCTTCCTGAGCCTCTTGAAAGGAGGCTCTGAGCCTCTTGAAAGGAGACTTCTGAGTCTCGTGAAAGGAGGCCTGAGCCTCTTGGAAAGGAGGCTCTGAGCCTCTTGAAAGGAGGCTTCCTGGAGCCTCTTGAAAGGGAGGCTTCTGGAGCCTCTTGAAAGGAGGCTTCTGGAGGCTCTTGAAAGGAGGCTTCTGAGCTCTTGAAAGGAGGCTTCCTGAGCTCTCTTGGAAAGGAGGCTTCTGAGCCTCTTGAAAGGAGGCTCTGAGCCTCTTGAAAGGAGGCTCTGAGCCTCTTGAAAGGAGGCTTCTGAGCCTTCTTGGAAAGGAGGCTTCTGAGCCTCTTGAAAGGAGGCCTGAGCCTCTTGAAAGGAGGCTCTGGAGCTCTTGAAAGGAGGCTTCCTGAGCCTCTTGAAAGGAGGCTCCTGAGCCTCTTGAAAGGAGGCTTCCTGTGCTCTCTTGAAAGGAGGCTTGAGCCTCTTGAAAGGAGGCTTCCTGAGCCTCTTGAAAGGAGGCTTCCTGAGCCTCTTGAAAGGAGGCTTCTGAGCCTCTTGAAAGGGAGGCCTGAGCCTCTTGAAAGGAGGCTCTGAGCCTCTCTTGAAAGGAGGCTTCTGGGAGCCCTTGAAAGGAGGCTTCCTGAGCCTCTTGAAAGGAGGCTTCTGAGCCTCTTGAAAGGAGGCTTCCTGGAGCCTCTTGAAAGGGAGGCTTCTGAGCCTCTTGAAAGGAGGCTCTGAGCCTCTTGAAAGAAGGCTTCTGGAGCTCTCTTGAAAGGAGGCTTCTGAGCCTCTTGAAAGGATGCTTCCTGAGCCTCTTGGAAAGAAGGCTTCTGAGCCTCTTGAAAGGAGGCTTCTGAGCCTCTTGAAAGGAGGCCTCTGAGCCTCCTCTGAAAGGAGGCTTCTGAGCCTCTTGAAAGGAGGCTTCTGAGCCTCTTGAAAGGAGGCTTCTGAGCCTCTTGAAAGGAGGCTTCTGAGCCTCTTGAAAGGGAGGCTCTGAGCCTCTTGAAAGGAGGCTCTGAGCCTCTTGAAAGGAGGCTTCTGAGGCCTCTTGAAAGGAGACTCTGAGCCTCTTGAAAGGAGGCTTCTGAGCCTCTTGAAAGGAGGCTTCCTGAGCCTCTTGAAAGGAGGAATCTGAACCTCTTGAAATGAATCTTCTGAGCCTCTTGAAAGGAAGCTTCCTGAGCCTCTTGAAAGGGAGGCTTCTGAGCCTCTTGAAAGGAGGCTCTGAGCCTCTTGAAAGGAGGCTTCCGAGCCTCTTGAAAGGAAGCTTCTGAGCCTCTTGAAAAGAAGCTGCCGAGCCTCTTGAAAGAAGGCTTCTGAGCCTCTTAGAAGGAGGCTTCCGAGCCTCTTGAAAGGAGGCTTCCGAGCCTCTTGAAAATAGGCTTCCGAGCCTTCTGACAGGAGGCTTCCGAGCCTCTTGAAAGGAGGCTTCCGAGCCTCTTGAAAGGAGGCTTTTGAGCCTCTTGAAAGGGAATTTTGAGCCTCTTGAAAGGAGGTTTCTGAGCCTCTTGAAAGGGAATTTTGAGCCTCTTGAAAGGAGGCTTCCGAGCCTCTTGAAAGGAGGTTTCTGAGCCTCTTGAAAAGAGGCTTCTGAATCACTTGAAAGAAGGCTTCTGAACCTCTTGAAAGGATGCTTCTGAACCTCTTTAAAGAAGGCTTCTGTCCTAAGCCTTGTGAAAGAAAGCTTCTGAAACTCTTGAAAGGAGGCTTTTGAGCCTCTTGAAATGAGGCTTCTGAGCCTCTTGAAAGAGGGCTTCTGATCTTCTAAAAAGCGGCTTCCGAGCCTCTTGAAAGGATCTTGAAAGGAGGCTTCCGAGCCTCATGAAAGAAGGCTTCCGAGTAGCTTGAAAAAAGGCATCCGAGCCTCTTGAAACGGATCTTGAAAGCAGGTTTCCGAGCCTCTTGAAAGGAGGCTTTTGAGCTTCTAGAAAAGGAGGCTTTTGAGCTTCTAGAAAAAAAATCTTTTGAGCTTCTTGAAAGAAGGCTTCTGAGCCTCTTAAAAAACTCTTGGAAGGAGGATTTTGAGCCTCTTTGAAGCGACTTCCGAGCCTTTTGCAAGGAGCCGTCCGAGCCTCTTGGAAAGAGGCTTCGGTACCTCTTGGAAGGAGGCTATTGACCCTCTTGGAAGGCGGCTTCTGAGCTTCTTGAAAGGAGGCTTCTGAGCTTCTTGAAAGGAATCAACCTAACCACTTGAAAGGAGGCTTCTGAAGTGACTGCATGATCATGGGTTTCTTTGAAGATTTTGAAGCAAATCGTAAAGACATTTCCGATATGGATCACCAAAGAGATGCTAGTTGACGGCAAGACTGATTGATGTCATTTGGTAATAAAGGGACGTACGGCCGAAAATGTCGTTCATCCGAACAGTACCTTAGGCTGGTCATTTTGAGCATGATGACCGTGCTTTTCGTAGTTGCTACTCCGTGGTCGACCAGAACAATCGCAATTGCACAGGGAACCAATGGATGGAAGCATGGGATTTGCTCTACAACCTCAATGTGCGCAGTCCGAGAGCTCTAGTATTTTTGGGTGGTCCATAACAGCGCTGGCCACGTCCTCACGGACATCAGGGATGGAAAGGAATTGATGATGCAGTCACTCGCCCACTCCAAGCCGAGAACACTACTGCACTCGCCAAGAGTTCCTGCGGAATTTTATTGCAATCTGGGAGTTAGGTTTTATGGCAGAGGTTCGTCTTGGTTAACGGGTTGCCAATGTGATAGTAATGAAAGGGCGGCGTATAATCTAATTGGATGCCGAAACGAGCTTTTTTTTGCCCATTTAGAATTCTAACAGTTACCTGCTAGAACTAATCAAACTGTAGGTATAAGGATAGATCATGGAAATGTTATGAAAGCCTATTTCCAGTTCTAGCGATTGCTAGAACATGAGAAGTATATGAAAAGATACAAAGTAGGAGAAATGGAACGGGCCTGGGATTGTACCCACGACCTCCTGCGAATGAGGCAGAAGCGGTAGCCATATGATTATCTCTTCGATTTGTCTTATACCGGGCAGATAGCGCTGATTCTTCATCATACCGAGCAAACGTCTTTTAATTTAAAGAAAGCTTTATCTTCTCACTTCGCTTTATACCGGCCAAAGAAAGCATTGCCTTCTTTCACGGCTTTGTTTTCTTCTTCGTCAATTGCTCTACTTTCCATCTCGAACTTGTCCTACTTTTCAACTTGGTGTTCTATTAGCATTACCACGATTAATAAATTGAAAGCTATACCCAACAGTTGCAAAGTATGTATCTTGTGTGGCGTAGCGATCCAAACCAGTCAACACAAAATCGTATATGATGCAACATAAGAAGCTAATGTGGAGGCGATATACGTACATATTGTATAGGGAAGTACCTATATGGCCTCCACTTTAGCATCTTATGTGACATCATATACGATCTTGTGTTGACTGGGAATTATGTTTCCCACCTGAAAGCATCCTAGGCCGTGACGAGAATCGAACTCGCAATCTCCGGATTGGCCATCCAGCACCTTTGCTCGCTTTGTACCGTATTCAAATAGAAGAGGGAATCATTCGGGGAAATTGCGTTCGGAGAATCGTTTTTCGGGGAATTGTCGTACAATCGCCAAAAGACCATTTCTAAAAAGCGGCATTTTAACCTTTTGTCTGTGCTCTGGGGTCAATATGACCCCAGGCCACTTTGAGTGGCTGCCATTTTTTTAGTTTTCAACCGATTCTCCTAATTTTTGGTAGTTTGGTAAAACTCGCCGAGATCTGTCTCCTAGGTGCAAATTCGCTTAAAAATCTTGAAAATATGCGCTACAGTGTACTTTTTTCAAAAAACTTACGTTGTCTGTGCTCTGGGGTCAAATTGACCCCAAATTGAAATTGCTATAACTTTTTTAATGTTTGGTCAATTTTGGATTTTTGGGGCTGTTTCGAAAGATAATTTAATCATCTTTCAGGTCGTTATCAAAGATTGACTATAGGTGGGCGGGTACATCGCGGGGAGGGGTTTTGGTAAAAAAGGTTACAAAAACAGTGATTTTTCATGCTTATTTTATTTATATCTGAAAATCCTACCCATTTTGAACTGCACCTTTTCAAAAAGGTTATGCAGGAAGTCGTGTGCTTTGACATGAGGCATTGATTAGTTCAGAGCTTGGTCGCTAGGTGGCGGTATATTTAAATTCTATATTTTAGACTACTCAAGTTATTCCGATAAATGGAATTTTCCTCATTGTAAATATTCTTATCGCACAAATTTAAAATTTGTAAAGATGACGTCTTCAACAAAGTTCGTCTGGTGGGAATGGACTGTTATGTGACGGAATAAATAATTAGGAAATTTACAAATAGGCGGCGCTAGTGTACTTGCAATATTCTTGCATATGTGAAATATTGCTTAAGCTTGAGATCCCTCATACCTACACTCAAGTTGTATTCGGCAACATTGTTCAAGATGTCTAGCACTACAAAGCGGTGCTTGATATAATGACCACTACTTCCAATTTTTAAATTTGTGCGATAAGAATATTTACACTGAGGAGAATTCGATATATCGGAATATCTAGAGTAGTTTAAAATAATGAATTCAAATATAGCACCACCTGGCGGCCGAGTTCTAAACTTATCAACGCCTCATGCCAAAGCACATGCCCACCTGCATAACTTTTTTAAAAAAGGTGCAGTTCAAAATGGGTAGGATTTTCGGATATAAACAAAATAATCATGAAAAATCACTGTTTATGTACCCTTGTTCACTAAAACCCCTCCCAGCAATGTACCCGCCCACCTATAGTCAATCTTTTGCTACGACCTGAAAGATGATTAAATCATCTTTCGAAACAGCCTCAAAAATCCAAAATCGGCCAAACAATAAAAAAGTTATAGAAATTTCAATTTGGGGTCAATTTGACCCCAGAGCACAGACAACGTAAGTTTTTTTGAACACAGACAGAAGGTTAAGCGAAATGACCTGTAAGGGTATACAATTCTTTCGGCCAAACGCCAGCTTGGCCGAAGGTTCCTTTAGCAGACCCCACACGACGGAAAAAGTTTGACAAACTCTTGATTATTGAAGAAAAAGATTGATGGTGTGAGTGCGAACCCAAAATATTGAAGTAAATATTGAGGGAAATCAGAAAAGTTTGATATTCTTTTCAATATTTCCCCTCATCTCCCCCCGCAGTTTGCCCACAGGCGTCGATGTGTGCTATTTGATTCGTATTAGTTCAAGAAAAAAATGAGTTTTTCTTCAGCTACGGCCATGCCTGCTAATCAGTGAAAATATTGAAGAAAAGTATTGTCAATATATGTACTTGACTCGACTTACTTAGTACGAGACACTGAAGACGGCCTTATTGTTGAGGTCGAAATACGTATCTGTCAAGTTACAATTAAGTGGTGAAATTTCAATGGGATTGTACAATCGCGTCTTATGACAAGTGAAGACATTCCACTAAAAAGCTCAAAATAATTTTCTTAACGGTAAGAAGTCTATTATACAGTTCTAGCGATGACGACATAAGTAATAATATACGAACAGCTGCTTGTTCTTGGATTGGGATACTCTGAATCTTAGAGAAACGTTCAACAGGATACATTCGTCGAGAAACGCTTGAGCAAATATGCGCTAATGGTTATCTTCACACATTTATAATATGTAGTTTGGAACAAAAATCGCTTCTTACCACTTTAGCAAATTCGACAGAGAGAACCCTCTACCTCAACGGTGCCCAAGCCCATAGTGTTTTGTGAGTTGGGCAAGCAATAATAACCCTAAATGTGCAGCGCTCAGCAATTACCAGTCTCTCAACTTTGCACGTTTCAGTCGTCATCGCTGGTGTATAGCAATTGTGGGATACTAATTATTCTTGAGCGGTAGCCGTTTAAAATGTAGTCAATACCACGCCACCGCAGCATTCTACTATTTAGCAACCTGAGAGTCGCTGCGCGTTGCCGTCCTCCATGTTTATTATACAGCACTGAAATTAGCATAAACTGGCAGGCAAGGCAAGTTTGAGGCAAATTTCAACGGCTATAATAGTTGTGGTTACTGAACGGGTAATGTAGTTCGAATCGTAGCATTTTCACTTGAGTTCCATGTTTCGCCGAGAATGGTGGCAATTATCAAACGTACCCTGAATATGAAGCAGGGTGGTGTGTCGCTACTTTCGGCTGGTATCACTGTTATAAGCGCAGTAGAAACATCGTTTCAAACATTTTACCTTTATACAATTAAATCTGACGAAATCTGTCAGAACAAGATTATAGACTGCGCGTTTCAATAATTAGTTGTGCAAACCAGTTCATACACGCATTTAGGTATCTGATACTGACGCAAATCACCCTGTATTAAGTTTCATTGAGTGTGACTTTTTATCAAGTGCACACTTCGGAATATTTTAACATATATTTTTCCAAGCAAATAATTGCGAACGAAAACTTGAATTCAATTACTTCCAATTCCAATGCAATCGAATGTCTTACGCAATTAGAACGAATTAAGTTGATCCAGATGCCGAAGCGTTAACCGCTTTCTAGAATAATCCTCGAATAAAGGGTAACACAGACATTCACTTTCGATTGAAGGTATCCGCCGCGTTCTCTCGTACCGACCGGGTGGTTTCAATTAAAGGGTGCAATTATCAGCCATCAAGTCGACTGTTGCATTAGTTTCTGCAGCTAGCGGTGTAGCTCACACACGTAGGCGAGCGAACGCACTCATCTTGGGTAAGACCTAAGTGGATCAATTATTCTACGAAGCGTACTGCCGTTCGTTGTGCATTCACTGCCGCCATCCGTAAGGGCGGCACGATCTTTGATCTTCCCTTAGCAAACGCGTTAACCCATCTCATCGGGTTGGAAGCCGTGTTGCCATATAAGTTTAATTCTAGAAATTCCCAAATTTGTAACCTAAGTTTTCATTTATCTTTGCGACTACTCGAATTAGGACATTATCCATTGTGTATCATTACAAAAATGATTTCATGATCAACTAAAATATGGCAACACTGATTGTAATTTGCACGCGCATAGATCACTTCACTTACACTTGATATGTGCTCTCTAAAGCGGAAATGAAGGTACGACAATTTCGACGATAATTGAACGCGTTAGGGGTATAATCCCTCCGGTAATAAGATGCTAATGCAGGATGCAGTTCGCAAAATCAACCGCGTCTCTAGTTATGACCTAATTTTAAACCGAAAGCGATGTATGCCTCCATTTATTGTTATATAATAGGTTTGCCACATTGCCGTTACCGCTGAAAAACCAACAGATGGATGGAGCTGAAAGGGTCATCTTCATCACTAACAGCTGGTTAGCGCGTTGGAGGAAATCCCCAAGACCTCAATAAAGAGGAAAATAAGACTACACAAAACGCAATTGTAGAGAACAAAACACTCGACTTACCATAGCTTGCTCGATCTTGTTGTCAATCGCAACCGCACTGGTCCCAGATGCACTGTAAGCAGAGAACAGAGAAAGGAAAATGACAATGAGAAAATTGCTTCCGATACCGAGGCTGTTGTTGATGGCGAAGATGGGGGTCACACTCTGTCGTCGTCGTTGGCGGTTGAATCATTGCTTTGCCTGTGCCAATGCAATGCAATGGGCGTTGAAAGGCGATTGTGCGGACAAATGGTGCGCACGCGACGAGGTTGTGGGAAAATTACGAATGTTCGTTGAGTCATTCGTCGGATAATAGAGGTGCAGATTTTCATGAGAAATGGTAATCGAGTTTGCACGGATCAAAGAGAATAATTATTGAATTATCATTGTATAACAATGCGATATCAACTGAACACAACAGAAATTCAATAATTTTCCATAATTAGTTCTGGGTACACAATCATTATTACAAACTAAAAACAAATATATCATGTGATTTAATTAGTGAATAACTTTGGAAACAACAAATTTTCTACAAACAAAAAAGTTGATAACTTATTTCTGGTACCGTCAACTGGGGGGAAGATGACCATTTGATGTGTCAGTCAAAAGTGCCAATTTTTTTTATGAAACGGTAGTAAACAATATTCTCCGTTCAAGTAATGTTACCGCTAGGTTGAAATCCGAGTTTTTCGATTATAATCATGAAAATGTATTTTGTGGAAGAAAGAGAGAGATAGTCATAAATGACGTTATTTTCGTTTCGAATATTGACTTCTTAGACTTCTTTACGTAGTGAATTCAACATTCATACAGATAACCTAGTGTATTTTGACTACAAGGTCATAATGGTTTTAGTAGAGCTGTATTGATCAACTTCACCCCAAACCAGATTATTCAAAAAATGCGTGATAATTTAATTTATTTTAATAAATGCGAACGCATTTCAGAAAACTAAAGTTGTTGATTATTGTAACGTATAGCAGTACATGTTTTGAAAATATTTGTTTCGATTTAAAATGTAAACACACATTGTTACTGCATGTTTTGTCTTAAAAATGATCATCTTCCCCCCAGTTGACGGTACAGTCCTTAATTTTCGTTGAACAAGTATTCATTTGATTCCCGATTTTGTAAGACCTATGAATATGATTTATCCCAAGAAAGTGTGGTTTTTTCAATTTTTGTTTTTGTCTAAGTTTGTTAATATATTCTAGTATTTTGGTATTGCTCAGCGGTAAAGGTACGAACGACCAAGTGAAAACTCGGCTGGTCATATGTTGACAAGGAACGGGGCGTTTGCTTTCTGCCAACCTTGGAACGTCTGTTCTCCATTTTAGAAGCTGCTCACAACAGCGTCTGTTCGCCTTGATAGGGACGGCTAAGCATCGTCAGTACCAGTGAGGGTCTCTAAACAAAACTGTGCAGTTTGGTCCTACGGAAACTAATTATGCCAGTGTCAGGCCCAATTAGCCAGACTTACAATAACGAGCAAGGAAAAATAGTCTAGAGAATACCGAGCGAAGAATACACAGCTGAGAAAAGAAACAAACGATAAGACGAACGGTTCTATTATTTAAGGATTTTAGTGTTTTGGAATTTAGTGATTTATGCTTTGCAAGATTACCAAAATTGAAAATTTCTGAAGGCTTGAAGATTTGAAAAATTAAAATTGATTTTTTGAATATTTGGAGCTTTGAAGTTGTAAAGATATAAAGATTTGAAGATCAATTCTTCAAATCATCAAAACTTCAAATCTTCATATCTCCAAATCTTCAAAGTTTTAAATATTCAAGCATTCAAATCTTCAAACTTCAAAACACCAGTTGGACAAATTGAAGAACCGAAGATATGAAAGTTTGATAATTTGAAAATATAATCATTAAACTTTCAAATCTTTGATTCTCCAATTCTTCATAACTTCAAATCATCAAATCATCAATTAATTTATCGAATCTTCAAACCATTAAATCTTCAAATATTCAAACCTTCAAATCTTCAAATCTCCTACATTTTAAATCTTCATAAATCATAGTATCTTCAAACTCTCAAATCAAAAAAATCAAATCATCAAATCTTTAAATAATCAAATCTTCAAAATTTCAAATCTTCAAGTTATAAAAAAATCCAAATCTACAAATTTTCAAATAATCAAATCTTCAAATCTTGAAATGTCCAAATTTTCAAATATACAAATCTTCAAAATTTCAAATTTTTAAATTTTCAAACTTTTTAATTATCAAATCTTTAAATCTTGTGGGCTTTGTGGCCGTGGCCAATCGTCTAAACGCATGTGCTATGGAGTGTGGGTTTGATTCCTGTCCCGGTAAGGAGGAAACTTTTCGTGATTGAAAAATTCTACACTTCTACACTGGTCCATTGGGTGTTATGTGTCTTGCCCGTTGCTTGATGCTAGGTGACAAGTGTTCAGCCTGTACGACCTCTGGTCGAAGACGGTGTTCCTGTCTTTTAAATCTTCAAACCTTCAAACTTTTTAATCTTGAAGTCTTGAAATTTTCAAATCATTAAATCTTAAAAGTTTAAATTCTTCAAACTTTCAAATCATTAAATCTTCAAATTATCGAATTTTCAAAGTTTCAAACTTTCATATCTTCAAATCATCAAATCTTCAAATCATTAAAATTGCAAATTTTCAAATCATCAAACTTTCAAATGTCAAATGTATCGATTCAGTTCTTCAGTTCTTCAAATCTTTATATCTTCAAATCATCAAATCTTCAAGCTCTCAAACTTCCAAATATTCAAATTTACAATTCATTAAATATACAAATCTTCAAATCTTCAAACTTTCAAATCTGAAAATCATAAAATCTTCAAACCCTCAAAATTTCAAATTTTTAAACTCCCTAATATTTGAATCTTTAAATCATCAAATATTTAAAATTTCAAATCTTTAAATAATCAAACTTTCAAATCTTTGAAACTTCAATTTATTAACACTTCAAACTATCATATCTTCAAATCATCAAATCTTCCAGAACTTCTATTCTTCAAATCTTAAAATCATCAAAACTGTAAATTTTTAAATCTTGGAATCCTTAAATAATCGTATATTCAAATCTTCAAATCATCAAATCTTTAATTTTTCAAACTTTCAAATCTTCAAATCATCAAATCTTTGAAACTTGAAGTCATGAAATCTTCAAATTACCAAAATTTTAAATCTTCCATCCTTCAAATTTTCAAATCATCAAATCGTTCAAATTTCAAATCTTCAAATATTTAAAACTTGAATTCATCAAATCTTCGAACTATTAAATCATCAAATTTTCAAATATTCAAACCTTTTAATCTACAAACATTCAAATATTCCAACTATAATATTTTCAAATCATCTAATCTTCAAAACTTCAAATCTACAATTCTTTGAATCATCAAACTTTCAAGTCATCACATCTTTAAATCATCAAATCTCCAATTTATTTAATTTTCAAATCTTCCAAATATCAAAATTTCATAACTTCAAATCTCTTAATTTTCAAAATTTCAAATCTTCAAAGACTTTCAAATCATCATATCTTTCAAATTTTTAAATCATCAAGTCTTCAAATCATAAAAACTTCATATCTTCAAATCATCAAATTTTCAAAATCTTTATATCATCAAATCTTTAAATTTTAAAATCTCCAATCCTTCAAATCTTCAAATTTTCACATAAAAAAAATCTTCAAATCATCAGATCATCAAATCTTTAAATATTCAAATCATCAAACTTTCAAATTTTCAAATCTCCAAATCTTCAAATCTTTGAAACTTTAATTCATCAATTTTCAATTCTCCAAAATTTCAAATCTTTGAACTTTCAAATCTTCAAATCATCAAATCTCAAAAATTTCGAATCTTCAAATCTTTGAAACTTGAATTCATCCAATTTCCAAGTCTTTTAATCTTCAAACATTCAAATGTTCTATCTTCCATATTATCAAATCATTGAACCTTCATCTCAAACATCAAATCTTCAAATTTTCCATCTTTCAAATCTTTAAATCATCAAACTTTAAAGTCATCACATCTTTAAATCATCAAATCTTCAATTTATTTAATTATCGAATCTTAAAACTTTCAAATCTTCCAAATATTAAATCTTCATATTCTCAAATCTTTTAATTTTCAAAATTTCAAATCTTAAAACTTGCTACGCACTTGCGACGTCGTCATCGTCGCGGTGCAGTGCTGCTGAGTGTGAAGAGGCACGCTGCCTCTCGGAGGCAATATATTAGAAGTTCAGTTCAGAAGCAGTTCATTTGATTATCGAATCTTCAAATTTTCAAATCTTCCAAATATTAAATCTTCATATCTTCAAATCTTTTAATTTTCAAAATTTCAAATCTTCAAATCTTAAAACTTTCAAATCATCATATCTTTATTATATCATATCAAATCTTTAAATCATAAAAGTTTAATATATTTAAATCATCAAATTTTCAAATCTTCAAAATCTTTATATCACCAAATATTTAAATCTTCAAATTTTCATATAAGAAAACAAATTTCCAAATCTTCAGATTATCAAATCTTCAAATCTACTAATCTTCAAAAAATTAAAATCAATAAATCATCAAATCTTTAATTTCTCAGATCCTTTAAATCTTCAAATTCTCAAATCTTTAAATTTTCAAGTCATCAAATTAGCAAATATTCAAAACTCCAAATCATCAGATCATTAAATTCAAATCATCAAATCTTCAAAAAAATTCGAAATATCAAATCATCAAATCTTTAAATCATGAACTGATAAAATCTTCAAATCTTCGAATTTTCAAATCTTCTAATAATCAAACTTTCAAATCTTTAAATTTCAAAATTTTAAAATCTTCAAATCATTAAATCTTCAAATTTTCAAATTTTCAAATCTCCAAATCATCAAATCTTTGAAATTTCAAATCATTAATCTTCAATTCTCCAAAATTTCAAAACTTCAAACTTTCAAATCTTCAAATTATCAAATAAAAATTTCGAATCTTCAAATCTTTGAAACTTGAATCCATCAAATTTTCAATTTTTAATCTTCAAACATTCAAATGTTCCAACTTCCATATTATCAAATCATTAAACGTTCATCTCTTCAAATAATCAAATCTTTAAAACATCAAATCTTCAAATTTTCCATTTTTCCAATCTTAAAATCATCAAATTTATAAGTCGTCACATCTTTAAATCATTAAATCTTCAATTTATTTAATTATCGAATCTTAAAATTTTCAAATCTTCTAAATATTAAATATTCTCAAATCTTTTAATTTTCAAAATTGCAAATCTTCAAATCTTGAAACTTGCTGTTCGTGCCATCGTCATCCTCGCGGTGCAGTGCTGATGAGTGTGAAGAGGCACGCTGCCTCTCGGAGGCAATATATTAGAAGTTCAGTTTAAAAGCAGTCGTTCCTTCTGTCGCCGCCCGGAAAATCACCATCACAAACAATAACACAACGTAGGATCGTCCCACCCTGTACGAAACACTTTCAAATCATCATATCTTTATTATATCTTATCTAATCTTTAAATCATAAAAACTTTATTTCAAATAATCAAATTTTCAAATCTTCAAAATCCTTCATATCATCAAATCTTTAAATCTTAAAATCTTCAAACCTATAAATCTTCAAGTTTTCATATAAAAAAATCTTTAAATCATCAGATCATCAAATCTTCAAACAATTCAAACCATCAAATTTTCAAATCTTCAAATAATCAAACTTTTAAAACTTCAAATCATCAAAATTTCAAATCACTTCAAACTTTTGAATCTTCAAATCCTCAAATAATCAAAAGTTCTTTCAAATTTTCAAATCTCCAAATCATCAAATCATTGAAATTACAAATCGTTAAATCTTTGAAACTTCAATTCACGAATCTTCAATTCTCCAAAATTTCAAATCTTCAAACTTTCAAATCTTCAAATTATCAAATCTTAAAAAAATCGAATCTTCAAATCTTTGAAACTTGAATTCATCAAATTTTCAAATCTTTCAATCTTCAAACATTCAAATGTTCCAACTTCCATATTATCAAATCATCAAACCTTCATATCTTCAAATAATCAAATCTTTAAAAATTCCAGATTTCAAATCTTTTAATCATTTAATTATCGAATCTTCAAACTTTCAAATCTTCCAAATATTAAATCTTCATATCTTCAAATCTTTAAATCTTCAAAATTTCAAATCTTCCAAATATTAAATCTTCATATTCTCAAATCTTTTAATTTTCGAAATTTCAAGTCTTCAAATCTTAAAACTTTCAAATCATCATATCTTTATTATATCATATCAAATATTTAAATCATAAAAGTTTATTATCTTTAAATCATCAAATTTTTAAATCTTCAAAATCTTTATATCATCAAATTATATTATCATTATCAAATATTCAAAGCTTCAAGTCTTCACATTTTCCAAATTTACAGTTTTTCAAACTTTTAAATCTTCAAAGCTTTAAATTATCAAATCATCAAATCTTCAAATTTTTCATAAAATCTTCAAATCTCCATATCTCCAAATCTTTAAATTCTCAAATATTCCAATATTCAAATCTTTAAACTTAAATCTTTAAATTTTCAATTTATCGAATCATCACATCTTTAATCTTTTGAATCTTCAAATTTTCACATCCTCATATCTTCAAATCATCAAATCTGCACATCGTCATCAAATCTTCAAATCTTGAAATCTTCAAACTTCCATATCTTCAAATCTTAAAACATTCATATGTTCAAACTTTCAAAACTTCAAATCACATCTTAAAACTTTCAAATATTCATGATTTTAAAATCTTCAAACTTTCAAATCATCAAATCTATCTTTCAAATCTTAAAACTTTAAAATTTTCAAATCTTAAAATCTGAAAACTTTCAAATCTTTAAATCTTCTAACTTAAAAATCCACAAATCATCATATCTTCAAATTTACAAATAATGAAATCTTTTCAAATAATTTAATCTTCAAATCTTCAAATTTTCAAATAAATAATTCTTTAAAACTTTAAATCTTAAATTCTTCAAATCGATTTGAAGATCATACTAACAAATTATGAAATCTTAAAAAATTTCGAATCTTCAAATCATCAAATCTCCAAAAAATAATTTGTTTACATCTTTGAAGCATCAAATGTTATAATCATCAAGTTTGTAAATCTTCATATTTCAAAATCTTCAAATCTTTAAATCTTCATAGCTTCAAATTTTTAAATCTTTAAATTCTCATTTCAACAAATCTTCAAATTTTAAAATCCTCAAAAATAATTATTTCGAAATTAAACATTTAATATTGTTCATCAAGTTAACTGTTGTTTATTAATCCATGCGTTCCGAATGAATCATGTTCATTGTTGAGAGAATCATCCTCAAATCCCAAATAATCGAACACTCAAGCGTAGTCAAATGGCTTGTGATTTCGCAAGAAAGCACCGCGTTCTAGTTAGTATTAGCTAATGGTCTGTTTTCAAATTTATGTGCATATTATTAATAACGGAGCAGATACTTTCAATATTTAATTTCTCAAGTTTGTAAAATATAAAATAACTACCTAATGCCTTCCTCGTCGTACTGCAAAATACAACAAATCTATGGCATTGTTTTCATTTTGCTATCCTTATCATCTCTAACTTCGCCAATTGGTATCACCATCAAACGAGTACGTGATAGAAAATTTCTAATCAGTTCCGATTTTTAACTCCACTGCCGTCATGGAATATATTATATATGTGTGACATTCCGGATGATTGCCGGCCGAGTTGGATTACCGATGTGATGGAAGAAAAAAACATGTTTTTCTCGCCCTATAGGCAGTAGTGCGCTATGTAATCAACCGGCCGCCGGGACGAACATCTCCTTATCATCGGCTAATGAAAAGCAAACAATCGATCCGGAATCGATTTAGCTGATAAGAGCAGCAAGCGCTTCGACATTGTCGCCTGCTGTCCATCGTGGAGTGTCGCCGCGAAAGCTGTCCTGTTTTTCTCGTGCTATGTTGTAAAACGGCCTTCTTTCGATAAT
Source organism: Armigeres subalbatus (assembly GCF_024139115.2). Taxonomy (NCBI): domain Eukaryota; kingdom Metazoa; phylum Arthropoda; class Insecta; order Diptera; family Culicidae; genus Armigeres; species Armigeres subalbatus. Next base: position 246,550,799 of record NC_085140.1, on the reverse strand, counting down.
TAGACATTATTTTGTTGATTTTGTACTTCGTGGGTTGTTTGTTATATTCTTTATAATGCTGTTTATATTGCTGTGGCAAGTTAAACAAAAAATGCTTCGAACCAATCGATCGTCAAACAATTAGACCCTTTCCAAATGTCTCAACAGATTCCGTTACTTTACAAACCCAACTGAAAACAGCACCATCCATCCGTGCTGACGTAAATCAACGTGAACTCAAGAGTCGATGGGCGAGATAAGCACCTTGTTTGGGCCATTTTTCATTACAAGTTTACTAAACAATTTCTACACGTTCTGCAACGCCTCTTGACAGTCGTCTTAGCAAGAGCTCTTCAGAGTCAACGACGTCGATTTGCACTTTGTCATTTCGCAACACACCCACAGAAAAAAAACAACAGCAATGCCCTTCACAGTTGACGAGTCGCCGCCATTCTTTGTCGTCATTATCATAAACAAGCGGTGAAAAGTTTCGGTTTTCGCGCGAAACACGACTCGAGGAGAAAGGAGAAATTTGCCACTCTTCGCTGTGGTTTTGGTGGAGGATATAGTTGCCCCTTTTTGGCTTCGGAACGTGGGTGATGCGTTGTCTTATATGGGGGTGAACAAAGCTGTTTGCGTGACATTTAAATACCATCTTTTCTATTAGGCGATTCGTTGGAAATAAATGGGGAACTCAACTCATTCAAGAACCGTATAAGTTATTTGACATTTCAACTATGGGGTTGTTGTTAAGTTGATAATCACACATTTTCAGTATTCGCCATGAAATTTATAATATTGTATATTACTCTGATGGTTTGCAGTTATGTATTCACCAAGCAATCCACTATTATCAAAAGCATGGGTTTTCAACATTTAGATATTCGTAAGCAGTACGACCAGCACTAGTGAAAGATTAATTCAAAATAATCGTATGATAGAATTGGAATCCGTCTGCCAGTCTGCCTTGCAGTTCCGTATCTTCAGCTTAGCTATGATTGGTCCCAATATAATCTCATGCAAACCTCATAGTGAATTCTAGGATTACTGCACATGGATTTCATCTCATAGCTTCTATGTTCATCCCATCAAAAACAAAGCTATGACAAGTAATTAGATTTGTTCCTTATTTTTGTGATTTTTTCTGCAGTGAGCACGCGTGTTAGCAGAAAGAAGCGACGGAGTTAGTGCTTTATTTCTTAGTTCCACGATGGGATGAATATATGTTCCGAGAGATGGAAAACGGAACAATTCCCCTATATTGGTAGCAATGGTAGCATTGCAATCAAAACAATATCAGTATTTCCTGGAGCTAACGAGCACAACTACCGCATCTATCCATTTCCCATGAAATTCAATTTACATTGATGGAATCCTCTTAAATAGTTTACTAGCCATAGGTCTTAGACAACCGTTGCAGAATGAGCACTGATTAACAGTACCACACAGAGAAGCGTTTTCATTAGCACAAGTGGCCATAAACAACTGCATTGCAACATACCAGTCAGCCGGGCCAATAAAGCAAGTGCAGCTAGCAATAGCAATCTATTTGGAGCCTCGATTAATTAATACCGAACTGGTTCATTCTGAGTTATGGCATTCTCTTGATCATAAATAGGATTCCTCTCGCCCCTTTTGAGCATGGAACATAACTCTTATGTTACTGACTACATATATTTAATCTGTACTGTAAAATTGCTAAAAATTGAAGCCTCACTCAATCATCTTTTGTGTCAAAAATGAAACGCGTCAAAGTACATCGCACGATTACAGAAGCACAAATCTCAACAAAGACCATTAATTGAGACCAGACAATAGCGGAAAGCAATTTTCACCGCTGTTGCGTTGCTGCCTACGTTAAAATATGATCTTTCAGTTGTGCTGATCAGCTATGAATTGGGATTGGTACCATAAAAAAACGAGGTGAGGGCTAGGTCGGCCATTACGGCGTTCATTTTTCAGTGTCATCTTGTTCACACATCAGTACTGGGAAAAGCTTTTATGTTGACCTTCGGAACGATTATAAGACTTCTTACATGACTCCGAAGGGACTTGGAAAAAATTGTTAGATTCACAGTTAAGCTACAAGAATTTATCGAAGAAGTCTAGCAAAGAATGTATCGATCGAAAAGGAATCTGTTCACCTCTTTCGCAGTGGAAACAGTTTAATTGGTCACTTTTGGTTGTGACTCTAGATGTGCAGTTGTGCGAGAATTTCAAATACAGGCTGAAACGTCCACTAGCGGCAGTCCGAGATCCCTTTCAGAGTTGTCGTCGATCTAGGATATGCGGCCAACAAAACACGAAGCCAAAACTGATGACGATTTTTGACACTATCGGCTTCATCGGCTACTTTATGTAAACCTTTCCGAAACCTTCTACAAGCGATTTGGACAGCGTTCGTTGACTGAGATGAGATGATCCGTGACTTCCACTTAAAGGAAATGGCTCACATGATGCGGATTCTCCCCAAAGTATCTGGTATCAAGATACCACGATGTTATCGAATCGTTTTTTTGTTCGGGATGAACCAAATTCCGAACATGACTCATATTCCGAACACTCGCGTTTAAAAGACCATTTTGGCTTTATTCGTGTAATTTTCTCCATAGGATCTTGAATTCGTAACGTAATCTTATAATTTTAATCCTCAGTGCGGAAAAACGATGAAAAATTTAGTTTCAGGGCGCTAAAACGCCAGTGTTCAGAATATGAGTCATGTTCGGGATTTGAGTCAAAACGGTACATTTAACTTTTTGCCTTTGTCGAACAACAAAGTTCAACTTCAAAATCAAACATTTTAAAGAAGGCTCGGAGACCCATAGTGTTATATACCAATCGACTCAGCTCGTCGAACTAAGCAAATGTCTGTCTGTCCGTGTGTATGTATGTGTGTGTTATTATTTACCAGACTAAGGTGTGCCAAATTAGCCAAATTTTCACATAGTAGTTCATGATCAATTTTCTCGCAACAAGTACCATTCGAGGCGAAATAAAACGTGGTTAATCACTATTGCATTTCATAACGATTGCATATTTCGAAAAAATGTAAATAGGGTAGAGCACCATTTGGGCAGCAGGGACTATGTCCAAGGGCTTGACGATCCCTCCCAGGCCATCTGCGAGTTGTGGCGCCTGCCTAGGATGTGGTGGGGTTTGACAGTGGGCCCTGTTAAACCTCTATAAAAAGCTGCATGTATCCGCAAGTAGGCTCCGCCAAAGCGACCGTGTGCCGCTCAAAGCGCACAAGCCCAAGTCCTGGTGTTAGGTGGGACGCTAAACAGCCCTGACACGACGGCCCTCCGACGAGACAGGAGGTTTGCGCAGGCCCAATAAGCCGCCTTTAAAAACAACTATTACGAACGACATAGAAGTTAATACGACTCGATACAATCGGCAACGACCTAGGCGACGAATAAAGGATCACGATTGGAAGCTTGGAACATGGAACTGCAAGTCGCTAGGCTTCGCAGGTTGCGACAGGATAATCTACGATGAATTACATCCCCGCAACTTCGATGTCGTAGCGCTGCAGGAAATCTGCTGGACAGGACAGAAAGTGTGGAAAAGCGGGCATCGAGCGGCTACCTTCTACCAAAGCTGTGGCACCACCAACGAGCTGGGAACCGGCTTCATAGTGCTGGGAAAGATGCGCCAACGCGTGATTGGGTGGCAGCCAATCAACGCAAGGATGTGCAAGCTGAGGATAAAAGGCCGTTTCTTCAACTATAGCATCATCAACGTGCACTGCCCACACGAAGGGAGATCCGACGACGAGAAAGAAGCGTTCTATGCGCAGCTGGAGCAGACATACGATGGATGCCCACTGCGGGACGTCAAAATCGTCATCGGTGACATGAACGCTCAGGTAGGAAGGTAGGAAATGTATAGACCGGTCATCGGACCGGATAGTCTGCATACCGTATCGAACGACAACGGCCAACGATGCATAAACTTTGCAGCCTCCCGCGGAATGCTAGTCCGAAGCACTTTCTTCCCCCGCAAGAATATCCACAAGGCCACATGGAAATCACTTAATTAAGTAACGGAAAACCAAATAGACCACGTTCTAATCGCCGGTAAATTTTTCTCCGACATCACGAACGTACGCACTTACCGCAGTACGAATATTTAATCCGACCACTACCTCGTTGCAGTATGCCTGCGCTCAAAGCTCTCGATGGTGTACAACACGCGTCGAAGTCGTCCGCCGCGGCTTAACATTGGGCGGCTACAAGACGGTAGACTAGCCCAAGACTACGCGCAGCAGCTAGAAGTGGCACTCCCAACGGAAGAGCAGCTAGGCGCAGCTTCTCTTGAAGATGGCTGGAGAGATATTCAATCCGTCATTGGAAGCACCGCAATCGCTGCACTAGCTAGGGTGGCCCCGGATCAGAGGAACGACTGGTATGACGGCAAATGTGAGCAGTTATTTGAGGAGAAAAATGCAGCATGGGCGAGATTTCTGCAACACCGCATGAGGGTGAACGAGGCACGTCAGGTATTGCAGAAATGCCGCGAATACAACGTGCCCACACATCATCTATTTATCGACTTCAAAGCCGCATATGATACAATCGATCGGGACCAGCTATGGCAGCTAATGCACGAAAACGGATTTCCGGATAAACTGATACGGTTGATCAAGGCGACGATGGATCGGGTGATGTGCGTAGTTCGAGTTTCAGGGGCATTCTCGAGTCCCTTCGAAACCCGTAGAGGGTTACGGCAAGGTGATGGTCTTTCGTGTCTGCTATTCAACATCGCTATGGAGGGAGTAATACGAAGGGCAGGGATTGACACGAGTGGTACGATTTTCACGAAGTCCGTCCAGTTATTTGGTTTCGCCGACGACATTGATATCATGGCACGTAACTTTGAGAGGAGGAAGCCTACATCAGACTGAAAAGCGAAGCTAAACGGATTGGACTAGTCATCAACACGTCGAAGGCGAAGTACATGATAGGAAGAGGCTCAAGAGAGGTCAATCAGAGGCACCCACCACGAGTTTCTATCGGTGGTGACGAAATCGAGGTGGTTGAAGAATTCGTGTACTTGGGCTCACTGGTGACAGCCAAAAATGATACCAGTAGAGAAATTCGGAGACGCATAGTGGCTGGAAATCGTACGTACTTTGGAATCCGTAAGACGCTCCGATCGAATAGAGTTCGCCGCCGTACCAAACTGACTATCTACAAAACGCTTATAAGACCGGTAGTTCTCTACGGACACGAGACCTGGACGATGCTCGTGGAGGACCAACGTGCACTGGGAGTTTTCGAAAGGAAAGTGTTGCGTACCATCTATGGTGGGGTGCAGATGGCGGACGGTACGAGGAGGAGGCGAATGAACCACGAGTTGCATCAGCTGTTGGGAGAACCATCCATCGTTCACACGAATGTCGGACAGTAATCCGGTGAAAATGGTTCTCGACAACGATCCGACGGGAACAAGAAGGCGAGGTGCACAGCGGGCAAGGTGGATCGATCAGGTGGAGGACGATTTGCGGACCCTCCGCAGACTGCGTGGTTGGCGAAGAGCAGCCGCGGACCGAGCTGAATGGAGAAGTCTTTTATGTGCAGCACAGGCCACTCCGGCCTTAGTCTGATGATAATAATAATAACCATTTGGGCAGCACCCACTGTTCCCGTCAGCAACGTTCATTACTCGTTCGTCGTCCGCACTTACCGCAGTGCGAATATTGAATCCGACCACTACCTCGTTGCAGTACGCATGCGCTTAAAACTCTCGCCGGTGTACAACACGCGTCGTAGTCGGACGCCGCTGCTTAACATTGGGCGGCTACAAGACGGTAGACTAGCCCAAGAATACGCGCAGCAGCGGGAAGTGGCACTCCCAACGGAAGAGCAGCTAGACGCAGCGTCTCTTGAAGACGGCTGGAGAGATATTCGATCCGCCATTGGTAGCACCGCAACCGCTGCACTTGGCACTATGCCCTCGAATCAGAGAAACGACTGGTATGACGGCGAATGTGAGGCGTAGTAGAAGATGAGTAGAAGATAAGAATGCAGCATGGGCGAGATTGCTGCAACACCGCACGAGGGCGAACGAGGCACGATATAAACAGGCGCGGAACAGACAAAACTCGATTTTCCGGAGGAAAAAGCGCCAGCAGGAAGATCGAGACCGTGAAGAAACGGAGCAACTGTACCGCGTTAATAACACACGAAAGTTCTATGAGAAGTTAAACCTTTCACGTAAGGGCCACGTGCCACAGCCCGATATGTGTAAGGACATAAACGGGAACCTTCTTACGAACGAGCGTGAGGTGATCCAAAGGTGGCGGCAGCACTACGAAAAACACCTGAATGGCGATGTGGCAGACGAAGATGGCGGTATGGTGATGGACCTGGGAGAACGCGCGCAGGACATAATTCTACCGGCTCCGGATCTCCAGGAAATCCAGGAGGAGATTGGCCGGCTGAAGAACAACAAAGCCCCTGGGGTTGACCAACTACCAGGAGAGCTATTTAAACACGGTGGTGAGGCACTGGCTAGAGCGCTGCACTGAGTCATTAACAAGATTTGGGAGGAGGAAGTTTTGCCGTAGGAGTGGATGGAAGGTGTCGTGTGTCCCATCTACGAAAAGGGCGATAAGCTGGATTGTAGCAACTACCGTGCAATCACATTGCTGAACGCCGCCTACAAGGTACTCTCCCAAAGTTTATGCCGTCGACTAGCACCAACTGCAAGGGAGTTCGTGGGGCCGTACCAGGCGGGTTTTATGGGCGAACGCTCCACCACGGACCAGGTGTTTGCCATTCGCCAAGTACTGCAGAAATGCCGCGAATACAACGTGCCCACACATCATCTATTCATCGACTTCAAAGCCGCATATGATACAATCGATCGGGACCAGCTATGGCAGCTAATGCACGGACACGGTTTTCCGGATAAACTGACACGGTTGATCAAAGCGACGATGGATCGGGTGATGTGCGTAGTTCGAGTTTCAGGGGCATTCTCGAGTCCCTTCGAAACGCGCAGATGGTTACGGCAAGGTGATGGTCTTTCGTGTTTGCTATTCAACATCGCTTTGGAAGGTGTAATACGAAGAGCAGGGATTAACACGAGTGGTACAATTTTCAATAAGTCAGTCCAGCTATTTGGCTTCGCCGACGACATAGATATTATGGCACGTAACTTTGAGAAGATGGAAGAAGCCTTCATCAGACTGAAGAGGAGATCTAAGCGGATCGGACTAGTCATCAACAAGTCGAAGACGAAGTACATGATAGGAAGAGGTTCAAGAGAAGACAATGTGAGCCACCCACCACGAGTTTGCATCGGTGGTGACGAAATCGAGGTGGTAGAAGAATTTGTGTACTTGGGCTCACTGGTGACTGCCGAAAATGACACCAGCAGAGAAATTCGGAGACGCATAGTGGCTGGAAATCGTACAAACCGCCGTACCAAACTGACAATCTACAAAACGCTCATTAGACCGGTAGTCCTCTACGGACACGAGACCTGGACGATGCTCGTGGAGGACCAACGCGCACTTGGAGTTTTCGAAAGGAAAGTGCTGCGTACCATCTATGGTGGGGTGCAGATGGCGGACGGTACGTGGAGGAGGCGAATGAACCACGAGTTGCATCAGCTGTTGGGAGAACCATCCATCGTTCACACCGCGAAAATCGGACGACTGCGGTGGGCCGGGCACGTAGCCAGAATGTCGGACAGTAACCCGGTGAAAATGGTTCTCGACAACGATCCGACGGGCACAAGAAGGCGAGGTGCGCAGCGGGCAAGGTGGATCGATCAGGTGGAAGATGACTTGCGGACCCTCCGTAGACTGCGTGGTTGGGGACGTGTAGCCATGGACCGAGCCGAATGGAGAAGACTCTTATATACCGCACAGGCCACTTCGGCCTTAGTCTGAATAAATAATAATAATAACGTTCATTACTCGAGGGCATCACAACCGAATTACCTGTTTTTTAGTACATGATTAGTTTCTATCGATATCTAGTAATGTACACAAAATCAAGCGATTTGGTTGGAACGCGGTCGAGTCATTAACGTTGCGGACGGGAATAGGAGGTGCTGCCCAAATGGTCCCGCTCCCTATTAAAAAAAGTTTTGAGAAATGCTCATTGAATCACATGGAATAATAGAATGCTATAAAATGTCTTGTTGGGTGCCAATTTGTGCAATTATTTTATAAGTTCTAAATCACAGATGCCGCCAGCTGTATATTTTTGCGCCACCTATTGTTCGCTACATTCGGGTAAACGACGCTATACCCAGTACGTAGGAGTTCGAATCAGTGAGATCTTTGAAACGACAAATCTTGTAGAAAGCGTATTTCTGAGCTTAGAAACTCCAGCCGATATTTTCGTGGGGTGGCTTTTCATTTGAAAATGCGAAAATGACTGGCCGGAAACAGCGCAGCCTGTTAGGAGTAACCAACACACAACTTCGTCCACACTTACAACTTTATTTCAAGGTCTTCGGCTACATGTGCTTTTTGTGTGGAACGTTGGGACACAAAAAGGACTTTTGCCCCCAACGTCAGCTTCGGAATAAACCAGATAATAAGCAACCGAAGAAGCTTCCAGAAAATTGATACGCTATCAGGAATACGTAGAGAATAAATTGAGCGGATTTTGTTGAAAACAGCGGAGAACGACATGATCGAAGTTCCCGTGACACCTGGAGCTGCAGCGGAGTCAGATAAAGAAAACATTTCGAAAGGAGAATATTGAGAATCTAGAAGAAGTGGCCAAAGTAATCCACGAAGCATTGTCAAACCCACAGGCCAAGCAGCGGGCAGCTCAATTCGCGGCTTCGCGTTCCAGTTTAGGATCTCTCTTAGGTTCTCGTCCGAGAAAGAAGTGTGCTAATAAATAAACCATTAGTAAAAAAGGTCTTCGGCCCAATAATCGATGCAAACCATTTCAGTCACTGGTTTCCCCTCCTTGAGAAAACGCGTATGTTTTCAGGGCTATTAAAAACATGAAGCAGACTACACGGAAGACGACAAAAACCTGTGGGCTTCTCACAAGGGATGAGCTTGTCAAAGAAGAAAGCTACTTGTACCAAATTACTCAGAGGAACTCGTATAGGAAAGGAATTGCAGTCCTGTCCATGAACCACCCAGAATCTAAAAGCAACAAAATTACCAAAAGCAGCCCGTTGTTTCACACGAACCCATTCATGGATTAACCCTCTAGTGCCCAAGACCGCCTTTAGACGGGGTATTTTGATTTTTTTTTGTAATTTTCAATTGATCAGATTTCGAAAAGTTTTTGATGTTGATTAATAATATAAACTTCAATGCATGTTAAAGTGTGGTTTAAAGTTAGTTTTCAAAAATACTCCGTTAAAAGGCAACGGAACGCAAATCAAATCTAAAGAATCTTTAAAAACAATCAAGAGCTCCGGGAAAGAATTTTTGGGACAACATTAGGAGATATTACCGGAATCTACTCAAATATGACGCAGGTAAATCCCATTTCAACAATAGATTACACCTGTATAGGCCGTCAACACTAATGTAATCTGTTCTATAACCAGGCCTATGACCATTAGTATGAGCTGAAAAACGGTTTAAACAAGCACGATTGCCTGAAACTCATGTGTGAAATACCAGAAACAAAAAGGGCGAACTCGAGTGCAAAAAAAGCTAAGAAGTTGATCAAAATCTGCATCCAGACAGTGAGAATTGAAGGTCAATAGTAGGTCGTCAGTCAGCAGAAGTTTTTGTATTATACGAAGATAGCTTATCCCATGATGAATGCAACAATGTGTTTCCCCACTTAGAATTAGCGAAACTAAGCTGAGCGGAACCACACAAACCGCACGGGTCAACTCGGTTGCCATGGTGCAAATTCCAGACCCGCACTAAACCAGTCAAGCCTATCAAGCACAGGTCTGCTGCACCACAAATGTTCGAAGCGCCCTTGCGGAAGAGTGCTAAGGAAGCACACCAGACGAAGGCGACAACTATGTGGATGGTTGACGGGGACGGGGGCGCCTAACTAATCGTGGAAGGAAGAAAACAATTTACCGGCGTTCTGTGAGCGATGTGCATTGAGGAGAACCCACATTGCATCGCTCCAGTCCGGTCCAGTTCGTTCGTTCGTTCGTTTGATATCCATTCGACGAATTGGATTCCGGCATTTCGTTTCTTCGCTCTTTCTGTACGAATGCGGGCAGCAACGCAACGGTGGCATGCCAGCGCGCCGCTGCTGTCGCCCATCATCGGCAGAAGGTGCTGCAGCATAGGTGGGTAGAGCGCTGCTGAGCTCAATGTGTAGCAATTCTCGGAGTCAGCTGTTTTCCGTCAGTTTCTACAATAACAACACACCCACACACCCACGCTGTTGTTCGCTGGCTGGCGTAAAATGCTCGAACAGAGTGTAGCGCAGTGGTAGGCAGACACTGCAGCCAATTAATGCTTGTGTGGTGGTGTGCATTCCTCGGTATGCTTGCGTCATCATTTCTTGTGGAGCGAGCGCAAGGGAACCAACACCAACAGCTTTATTGCGAAAAGAATAATGATGACGTAGCAAGAGCAGTTGCCACGGCGGCGCCACCCCTCCGTAGTAGGCAGCATAGACGTGGGAAATTCCTACGTCGAATGTTTTGCAGTCAGTGTTTCACAGTTCAGTTGCCATGATGACGAGATATCCTCTTCGCACGGCTGGACTGACTTGATGGTGGATGGTTGCATGATGTTGGGGCAAGAAGTACGGTGTATAAACAGAGGATGGTAAGCAGTGCGCATGATTAACATGAGCATGGCGACCTAAGAGATTGTAACGACAGGAAAGAGGTAAATTTTGAGCATTTTGTTGCTTTGGATATCAACGACTGGAACAGCGGAGATTTGCGGATGTAAACAGCGGATGTTTTTTATGATTTTCTCCTCGAGTGGGGTTCTTCAAATCATGTTAGGTTTCTTTGCATAGCTACAAAGCGAAGGCATGTCGACAAGATTTCTGAATTCCTTTTTGTCATATAAATTTCTTGAGTTTCGTTCGCAAAGAACGTTCGAGAATGGTCTAGTTCGACATGTCTTACATTATTGTCGACATTATTTTTCTGTAGGTCATTTCATTCTAACAGATATACCACTATGAAAACCTTATAATAGCTGCGAGAAACAGAATAAAACTCAGATTAATCCACCTAGCGGTGATGATGCCTTTCTCGTGCGGTAAAAAATAGTATTTCGGGCATTACTTCTGAGCCCATAGTCCGATCGGGCCAATTTTCAATAGGAAATAATGAGACAAGATTCTGCGTCGAATGCAACCTGTTGCGAGGAAATCGGTTCAGGGTAGGTGCATTAAAAGTGAGCTAGATTTTTTTCCGCACTTTTTTCTGAGAAAAAGTATTTTGGCCATAACTACCCAGCCTATTGTACCATCCGTCCAATTTTCAATAGGATAAATAATGACCTCCTGTTTTTTTTTTTCAAAACATCAAGTCTGTTTATCTTTGTCTAAATTCCCTTGTCGTTGAGGACTTTGGTCGACATATGTTTGAAACGTTATAACAATTTACTTCAATGCCGATATGTAGAAAAAGTCTTATGCTCATCTCAACATTCGTCTAACAAGTTTTCTAAGTCCTTCAAATTTTCGTTCCGGGATTGATTTGAAAGAAACATGATCATAAGAATGATATTTAAATAAAAACATATTTGGTAGAAGAATGCTATTCAGGGTTTTTCAAAGATTTCATCCCAAAAAGCTTCCAATGAATGTCCATTGGAAATGCTGATGAATTTCACGTTGAAATTCGAAGGATTTTCCCATGGAATTTCAAATCAAAGTAATTTCCCATGGCAATTCGAATGAATTTCCCGTGAAAAATCGAATGAATTTCCCGTGGAAATTCCAATGAATTTCACGTGGAAATTCAAATGAACTTCCCGTGGAAATTCGAATGAATTTCCCGTGGAAATTCGAACAAATTTCCCATGGAAATTCGAACAAATTTCCCATGGAAATTCGAATGAATTTCCCATGGAAATTCGAATGAATTTCCCATGGAAATTCGAATGAATTCCCCATGGAAATTCGAATGAATTCCCCATGGAAATTCGAATGAATTCCCCAAGGAAATTCAAATGAATTCTCCAAGAAAATTCGAATGAATTTCCCAAGAAAATTTAAATGAATTTCCCAAGAAAACTCGAATGAATTTTCCGTGGAAATTCGAATGAATTTTCCGTGGAAGTTGGAATGAATTTTCCGTAGAAATTGGAATGAATTTCCCGTGGAAATTCGAATGAATTTCCCGTGGAAATTCGAATAAATTTCCCAAGGAAATTCGGATGAATTTCCCGTGGAAATTCGGATAAATTTCCCGTGGAAATTCGAATGAGTTTCCCGTGGAAATTCGTATGATATTCGCGTGGAAATTCGAATGAATTCTCCAAGGAAATTCGAATGAATTTCCCAAGAAAATTAGAATGAATTTCCCGTGGAAATGCTAATGAATTTCCGTGGAAACTCGAAGCAATTTCCTGTAGAAATTCGAAGCAATTTTCTGTGGAAATTCGAAGCAATTTTCCGTGGAAATTAGAATCAATTTTCCGTGGAAATTCGAAGAAATTTTCCGTGGAAATTCGAAGCAATTTCCCGTGGAAATTCGAAGCAATTTCCCGTGGAAATTCGAAGCAATTTCCCGTGGAAATTCGAAGCAATTTCCCGTGGAAATTCGAAGCAATTTCCCGTGGAAATTCGAAGCAATTTCCCGTGGAAATTCGAAGCAATTTCCCGTGGAAATTCGAAGCAATTTCCCGTGGAAATTCGAAGCAATTTCCCGTGAAATTGCGAAGCAATTTTCCGTGAAAATTCGAAGCAATTTCCCATGAAAATTTTAAGCAATTTCCCGTAGAAATTCGAAGCAATTTGCCGTGGAAATTCAGAGCCATTCTCCGTGGAAATTCAAAGCAAATTTCCGTGGAAATTGGAATAAGGGATTTGGAATTTTTCGTGGAAGTTCGGATAATTTTCTAATGGAAATTTGGAGGAATTTTCGGTAGAATTTAGAAGGAATTTCCTGTAGACATTCAGAAGCATTTTTATAGATATTCAAAGGGATTTTTCGTCTAAACGCAGAGCAATTTTGCGTTGATTTTTTCCAATGGACATTCATACACATACTCCCGACATACTCCCGTGTGAAAATAAAGTTATAAAAGATATTATGAACCATACTAAAATTAAATGGCAAAATGTCCTTAAAATCCGCTGTAAAATTTCCGATAGCACATATATGAATCTATTCAAGATTCTCGTAGACTACATAATTCTGGGTTTCCAATGAGTGATCTCAAAAAACCATTTATTGAGTTACTGAAAATCGACACAAAAACTGAGTAAATAATGGTAGAAAAGCAACCACAAAACTACATAAATGATTGGTAAAGCACGCATGCATTTAAAAGGTTTCCGCCTTGTTCATTTCGTTACGGCATACATATTAAAAATGCTTGTGCTTTTTTGTGAAAGTGTAAATACTAATTTTTCGGAGAGCTCGAAAAAGCGGCTGCTGCCTGCTGATGACGACGTTGATTTGCAACGCAAAACAACAAACCGAAAGCATATGTACGTACATAAGCCAGTGGTGGTCAAGCTGCACAAATCCAACCGAGCAGGAGCGAACAAAGTCAACATTTTTGTGTATTAAAATGAAAACTCAACCTCTGCTCGTGCTTGCGTTCCTCCCAGTGCCGGGTTGTGGCATTTCGCTGATATGGTTCACGGAGGGGCAAGCTGATTACCAACTTCACTGGCCGGGACCTTAGCGGTTGATAATGATCAAAAGTTAAGGCGATGAAGCTGCGGGAACCTGTTTACTTTAGGTCCATCACACTCAAATCAATACACACGTTGGCGATGATCTCAGTGATGAGGAATTGTACACTAATAATGATATGTTTGGCAAATATTGTGGAACCGTGATTTGATCTGGTGTCGGTACTTATTAGTACTAGTTCTGTAGGATTTGTCGATCAAACAGTCATGTAACGAGAAATATAAACAAATTGTCGTAAGCTATGAATCATATGCTTTGATTTAACGAAAAAAAAATGAACAGTCCTTAACGCCTAAAAGGTTGTGGACTGCAGAATTATCAAATTAAATCTTCAAGTAAGCTTTTGAATGACAAAAGAGATGATGTGAATATTTCAATTAGCTATAATTTTATTTATCGATCATAATCGCATACTCTGCCAACTCATTCCGACGAGCTGATATGTTTTTCTCACTCATCGATCAAACTCTACCTCACGTACCGATTTTCGTTGCAATTTGAAGTGCATGAGTTGCAAATCATTTCAACGGAAGTCTACCACAGCAGACGAACGAAATATTAAAAAAACAACCCGGTCGTTGATCTTTCCAATCTACTTCGAACCGCATCGAAAGAGCACAATCTTTGCCAACGCAAGACCGGACAGAAAAAAAATCGCAACTTGAGAACCCGAAACAAAACCTCAATTAATATCGCATTAACCTTGATTTTTGGATCTCTCACGCAAAAACAAAATCACGCTAATCATCCGGCGGGCAATGCCAGCTCAATCAACGGTATAGATTATTAGTGTTTCTTTTCTAATTATTGCTTGGTACGGGAGGCTTATTCAACATTTAGAAATACGAAAAACAAAATTCTTATGTGATTTTGACCTTTGTCGCACAACTAAGTTGTGAAGATTGTGTAAATAAAATGTAAATATAACATCAGACAACTAATCGGTACCACTACTGGGTGTTTTACTCGAAATGTTCATTATTGTGATAAAAAAGAAATCACTGATTTAAAGGTTAAAGATGACATTTAATTTGAGGCTGTCAAAAATGAGCAAACGATGACTAACGAACAAAACATTAAACGTAACCGAGAAAAACCTTCAGCTTTGGCTGCAAATATTTGTCAAGCTTTCTTGCTACAGATGGGAAGATATCGAAATAACTGCGAGAAATACAAACAACGTGCTTACAAACATTTGTATTTTTTCGCGTTTTATTCGGATACCGATCACACGTTCAGTGTATGGACAAAAAAATGAGAGCAGCTTTTTAATAAACTTCTCACGACGGCATCGTCGTCGTTGTTGTCCGCCGCAATGAAAACAGGATCGGAATGTAAATTGGAATCTGAAGACGTAGTGCGATTTGTGGAAAGAATTCATAAATTCAAATCGAATAGATTAACGCATCTAATTGTAAATTATAGACCATCGTCAAGCAACTAAGTAAATTTTTATAGCACTACAGACAAGATTGTAGCATAAAATAACCAACTGTTGAAATTGAAAGTTTTTTTTCTTTTCAGATTCAGGAAGAGCTGTCGTGTGAACATTTAATTTGACCTAGTTAAACAATTTTAATCAATTACAAGCAGAAGATATCACAGCCCATGCACAAATAATGACAAGTGGAGCATTTGACGCAAACTTTAAAACCTGCATTGTCTTGACCATTTTCACAAGTCACGCCAGAAGCCATTTGCTTTATACACACAGTTCTTTCATTTTCGCTACTTCTTCTGGCAGTCTACGATTACTTTCATTCGGCTCATGTCCCCACATCAGTCATCGCAGTATTAATCCACACTGCGTGTTTTCTGTTTATTTTTTTCCACCATATATTTTGCTTGCCGTGTGCTTTTTTTGGGGGGCCATTATTGTGTACTTTGATGTCACGCCACCCCTGAACCCATGAGCCCACCATACCAGGCTGAAAGACAGACAGGAAGGCAGAACGCAGAATTTACCACACGAAGCGAATTGGAATTCCTCGGCGATTGTTGGCATTATTTTTTTTCCGTCGTGTTTTGTTTTTGTGAATCGTGGATGGTTCCTTCGGAAGCAATTTTGTTATTGTGGTTTGTCTTCTTTTGCGTAATTCAACGATTTGTGGACTTGAATACCATCTTTGCAATGTGTGTGGTGCATTCTACTTTTAAATCTTGGGTGGTTGTTCTCATATGAAGATAGTACTGGCGGGTGCGATGCGGGGCAATTGCTGCGATAATTTTGTTTTCGTTTGGAATTCTATGAAAAACGATCTGATGTGATGTGATACATTGTGAATATCTTATTATTCTTACGAATAGTTGGTAATAAAAATAAGTAACGAGCAGATTTGGAAATCCAGTTTATCATCCGGTGGCAGTAATGCTCGCTAATTGTTTAATATTATTTTTTAGAAAAGGTTCATGTTGAAAAGCATATTAGAAAGTGCATCGCACTGCTTACGTCACGAACGAATCGAATTCAGCAGTTCACAATACTTCATCCAACATAGCACTAATTAGTATTCGATGAGAGTAAAGCCTTTAATATTTAGTATCATTGTTGTTCTACGAATTTTACATACCAATAGGTTACCTTCCAAATGTCTGACAATTATTTTATTCTGCCAAATGTCAATCAAATTAACATGTACCACCTTCACGAGGAATGATCTATGACATGGGGGGCGAGTATTGTATAAAAGTTTAACGCACATTTGAATCATTTTTTTTTCTTGGAATTACTTTTAAGAAATAGGGGCCTCGCTTTTGAATCGCAGATGTTCTTAAATCATCACCGTAGATTTTTTTAAATAAAAAATAAACTCTGAGTCAGCCCAACCGGGTTGTATGCAAATTTCACGTAGGAGTAGCATATAATAGATTTGATTAGTAGTAGCAGAACAAATCTTGTGGGGCTAAGGGGTTGGCAGTAAAAGTTCGCATACCGTATGTCAATTATTTGCATCTCTAAATCGATTTCTATATAACTAAATTGAGTTTACACATTCTCCATCCAAACGACTGAAATACAAAGTGAAACAACAAACCCCAGTACAGCTGATTTATTTTTGATTTTGCTTAAATTCACTGAATTGAAAATGAATTCATAATACCAAAAGTGAGTAAACTAATCTATCTCGATATTGAAATTTTACTTTTTGGGCTTTTCCCTAGTTTATCGTTGCAATCCAATATATTGAGTCCAATTTATTTAAGAATGCGCATTTAAAAAATTAACAACAACCAAACATTTAATGTCTGGATCCTGCGAGAAAATTTTACTTTTACCGTTGATTGACAAACAGACGCTTTCGTGGGGAATAATAAATTTTCTTCCAATAATTTTATTTAAATTTTCTATCACTTTGAAGACTATTCGTTTCAAATCAACTTTCTTCCGTTTAAAATGGTGGCCCTGTAAAGAACCTTTTTACGTTTGATGCACCTTTACAACACTAACAGCAACCAAACGACTGTACGCATTTTGCGAGAATATTTCACTTACTGCCGACAATGACCACTCGATGATTTACTACATTTAAAAAAATTATATATGCTTGGGTGCTGTTGATGCTGAAGACGGCCACACGACTATTTACAGCAACGTCACAACAGACGCCCTCGTTGAGTTTTAATTCTCTGCTATCCACGCCATAGAATAGGTTTACTGCAACAACTACGCTGGCCACCAACACCGATGCCGATGCTGCGACCACTCTTTGCGGAATATCGAACAAAATGGCTCTCGCGCGAGAGAAAGCAGCTTCCTTGTGCCTTACGAAATGTGCCCATTAGGCCCACGCGTTAGCCATTTTGATAGAGATTCCTAAGAGATCGGTCCCAGAATCGGCATCGGTGGTGGTCGTCGTTACGTGGCGTGGATACCGAGCCGAACTTCATCTCAACGATGGCGTTTGCTGCAGTTCAGCGGTCAGGGATTGAATCCAAAATAAAATGAAGAAGTCTCTCACTTATAATCTCTGTACATATGTATACATATACGATATGTAACCTACCGTGAGAGACTTTTTTTTTGCAAAGCTGTCACGATATAGAATTGTTGATAATCATTATGATGAGCGATTCCAAGCAACAGCATCAAAATTTAAGAAAATTTTTAATTCATGATTTTCTATTGAGTTGAAACTTTGCACAGTTTTTCAATTTCATCTAAATCGTCATTTTTCGATATCAAATCTTCATATTGAGTCACGACTAACTTTTCAAAAGGGTGTATGTGAAAATGGTTCAAAAATATTTAAAAAGCTGCACAGCAAAAACGGAATGTTCGATTGTTATGATTTTTCAGCAAAGTTAGACAACTAAATGGTGATTCTTAAGAAAATGTGCACAGTAAAAAAAAATTTTTGCCTTTAAAAATATCATTTTGTCACAAAACTCAAATATCTCAAAACCCTATCTTTTTCGAACGTAATTTTTTAGGGAAAACGGTTATATTAGCTATCTACCATAAAATTTGGTGATGGTAAACTAATAAACAAAAAGTTATGACATTTCCAGAGGCGTCGCGTCCGCATGTGCAACCTGTGCACTGCACAGGTAGCAATTTTGTCGCTAACATTCAAACTCTCGATAGATTTCTTGTCATTCTTATACAAATATATACTTGGATTATGTGCATTTGTCATATGCTTAGTACAAATTTAACGATTAGGTATAAATACATAATCGTAAAATATGCACGGATTTTTTACAGACGACATGTGATATGAGGCAACTGAAATGCTGCGATGGGGACGCGTTATATTTCACTCCACTATACCGAAACGACGCCACCGCCACAAGTTGTCCAACCCGTGCACTTTCAGCAGAGAACGGTTTGCCATGCATCATACACGCATTATTTTGGATGTGTAGGTCACCCGCTTTAACCGCAATCGGCGATGTGTAGGTAGCCAAGGCGTTCATCGTTTAGCAGTGCACGGTTTGGTGCCGATGCATTGCGATGGTGCCGATGGAGAAAAGCACATCGGTTGGGTGCCTGCTTCAAACAGCGCATGCGCGTTTGGTTGAAGAGCGCGCAATCGGAACAAAATCTTCTTCTTCTTCTTCTATATACATAAAAATGAATTTCTGTCTGTCTGACCCTTATGAACTCGGAAACTACTGAACCGATCGGCGTGAAAATTTGTATGCAGAGGTTATTGGGACCGGGGAAGGTTCTTAAGATGGTTCGAGACCCCTCCCCCTTTTGGAAAGGGGGGCTCCCATACAAATAAAACAGAAATTTCGACATAACTCAATCGATTTCAGGCGAAACGAAGTTCGTCGGGTTTGCTAGTAGGAAAATAAAATAGGTGGTGATTAGTCTGGTTTTGAATAAGCACATCGGATCAAAAACGTTTTAATATTTCATATTGATTGGGATTTTGGTCTATGATGAATTTTTCGTGAAATCCAATATCCAAAATATTTAGGAGCTATTCGTATACCATGTGGACAACTTGGGGGGTAGACGGGTAGGAAGAATGTTCATGGTTCACACAAATTAATGAAAAATTGCATGATCAGATCAACGCTGATGGAGGGAAGAACACATCTAAAACTGTTCAACATCTGTCCACGAGGTATGAAAACAGCCCTTCGAAAAAAAATATTCATCAAAGGAATAAACCAAAATAGAATAATTAATAGTTGAGGGACGTTTAGATTATAAACCTCATTGTACAGACCCCATTTTTCTGATATGTATGACATGCTAATTACAAATGTGTATGAGCCGTCTAATCATTCTTAATATTATTCAATTTTCTGGACACATAACTATTTAGGCTTGTCTCATTCTACGAAATAACTTGAATTAAAATTAAAAGATACCGTTTCATTGAATAGATGCCTTATCTGTCATATTGAAAGCATTATGATTCCCCAGATTAGTTTGTTTTTCAATTTAACGGACTGTCACTTTAAGTTTAGTTTGAATTTAATTCGATAAATGGGATGTAGCTTAGAAGCAGATAGACAAAACATATGGGATCGTTTATATTGGATGTGTCATTTCAGGTCAGGTTTTTCTCAAAATATTTAACTTTGATACGAGAAGCAGAAACAATCATCAACTCGTCATAATTTTCATCATTGAATTCTCTACTTTTTTTTACAACAAATATAATTTTGAAAAAGTATCACCGGCGCGAGCTTACTCGTAATTTTAATGCTGATACATTGACAGCTACGTCAAACAACTGAAACCGAAATACGCCGCTCGGTGCACAGGTTGAAGAATTGATCACGCGACGCCTCTGGACATTTCAAACATTTCACAATTTTCACATATAGTAAACAAAAAAATTTCCGTGTATTTTTTTCAAGAATCGCAGATTTGATGCTGATTTTATTGTTAAGGGCCTTGCGTGAGTTAAACAAGTTGTTTGTATGATATTCCATATTTATGTATTCATCGATATTATGTATATTATATGTATAAATATTATATGTATAAATAAATAAAAATGAATTAATATTATCCTAAGTATTAAATTAAATGTGGCAGTTACACAATGTTGTTATAGAAACTCTAAGAGTTTTGGGTTTGAATTTTGGTATGGGTTATGATATCATGAAAACAGTTTATTAATACTTATTTTTATTTATTTTTATTCAAATTTTTAAAATATAGAACACTTTTGAATTATTATCAGCACAGTTTGAGTATAGTTTTGCTTTAATTTTATTTTCCGACAATGGAATGAAACAGTGAAATTTTTGGGTTCCTTGGATCGTTTTCGCGTTATTAAATTGCTCGCTGAGCTCTGAAGCCTTTATTTCGTACTCTTCAGTAGTAGTAAAACAAAATGATAATTTGGTTAAATCTTTTCTTTTCTACGATTTTCCCAATCAAAAAGTTCTTTCGCAGTTTTAATTGGATGCTCACGTTCTTTGGCTAAACTTGCTCTTGTGGCCATGCGCTTTATTGTTCCTCAATAGCATCACAAGGACCTTTGCCATGTGATGTAGCAAAAAAATGCCATTCTGCATCAATTCCGTACATTGATTTAAATTGACATAGGCTCGAAAAATTCTTACGATTTTGTACTGCGACGCTGCTCCATCAGACATGAAATATATCTTTTGACTTCTTTATGCTTATCAACGCGTAAAAAGTTAATCATTTTTCAATGAACAAGTTTACGGATACTGAATCGTGTCTTAAATCTTCGGAAATTATAATAAAACTTAAGTGTTCAATTTGCGTACTTCCATTAAAATAAATAACGAATGGATGAATTGTAGCTTGTTGTACGTTCCAGTGATGGGACTGCACTTCATCTTGCAATACAAAGCAGATTTTAATTTTCAGAAAAATCACAAATGACTAAAAATTCACCATTTTGTAATGTATTTTCGTATTTTTAAAAAGCTGGATTGTTCTGTTTTAATGAAATCGTGAGGGATTAAACTTTCTAATTTCAAGACACAAACTCATCTACAGGTTTTACAATAGTTTCTATGTCACACCTATCCGTGGTCACCCATTGCTCAAATGATAACTGATCAATATATTTTTCTTCAAACTCAGCGAATAAAGTATTTTCCAATGATGAAGAATCTGGACAATCCGAACAAGATCGTAGATAGCAATTTGATGTTGTATTTTCACACAAAAGACTACCAGTTAACATTTTAATATCCTTTGTTAAATTGATTCTTTTCAAACTATGTAAAATAAAATTAATATTCTCATGGGTTGTGCACACACACACATTATGTGTTCCTGAATTGGAAAGAAGCTTACATTGCCTTGGCCGAAGGCTTGCAAATGAGGAAAACCTATTTTAAGATTATCGTGAATTTCCTTGAAGCGTGTGTACGCTTCTTTCAAAGTCGTCATCATTAATCGTTTTTGGATTGCTTGACGCTTTCCATCTTTTTTACTGATACATAATCTTTTGACCAGGCATAGCTCGACTTACTTCATCATCTTCAAAATATTGAACTACTATTTCTTTTGTCTCATCTGTTAATGCAGTACTAGACCTAGTATTTTTGGTTGAAAGACAGTTATTCTTCAATTGTTTTGCCTCTTTTACTGTATTTCTATTGGTTTGAACTCATCAATGGCATCCTGAATAGACCACGAACTTGGCAGCATCGACAAAATCAATAATTTTCTTTCCTTGTCGTGGCTGCATTCGAGAACCTTTCCTTCATATTTATAATTACCTCATCGTAGTCTGTATTTTCCACATCATCAGGTCCCTAATTTGAAGAGGTTTCTTCGTACAGCTTCGTTTATTTCACGGTATTTTTCTCCGGGTAATAAACGTAGTCCATCTTACTCCATTTAATCGGAGTCACTTTTATCCCAGCTATGCCCTCGTTAAAGCGTTCGATGTTGACCTTTTGGATACACTCATCTTCCGATTGATTTGTTGAAACAGATTTCGCTGATGGTACGGTGGCAAGGCTCTCAGCACTTAATACTTCTGGTAATTCCTCAGTTGTTGTCGATACATCTGGCAATTCCTCAGTTGCTGTCGTTTTCGAACTTCCTGCGCTCTGCTCAACCGATGATATACAGATTGCTCTTTTGTCAACGTTTAGACGGCAGGACGTGCAAATGCGTAAATTTGTATTCAATGTGGACATTGGAGCATAACCAGTCGCTTTCAGTTTATCTATGGTGCTTTCGGTGAGATTTCGTAACTCTTTTGAACACTTTTTCCATCAAACGGCCTACAACAGTTGAGAAAGCGGCTACTCATGTTGTTCGTAATATTTCAATAAACAAAATCACTTTTAAGTTTTACTGACTAGTTTGGTGTCATTTGCTTGACTGAAGAAAAAATTACTATAAGATCTTTAACAACCTTAGTAGTAGTAATTTTTTGCTTTTTCGTGAGCATTGTCATGGTATGTACCTATCATGCATTTGTTGTTGTTGAAGATACCCGTTTCCTCCCGATCATAAAGTCTATTCTCTAAGAGGTATATTTTTTGCAGGTAAACTATAGACGTACACGTGTATATAAATCTTTGATTTTGCAGCTTTTGTCTTAAAATAACATTTCTGATATGTTTCTATCAACGTTATTATCAACAGGTTTCAACACTATTAAAAGAATTTTTCGCCAGTCACGTACAATGAAAATTATGACACTATCAATACTTTTGATCACAACACTGGATCGTGTCTAAGTTTCTTATAGATGCTATGAATAATTAAATCAAAATATCATGAAAACAACTTGTTTAAATCACGTCCCTTAACAATAAAATCTGCATCAAACTGCAATTCTCGAAATAACTTACACAGAAAAATTTTTTTTACTAAATGTGAAAATTATGAAATGTTCGAAATGTCATAACTTTTTGTTTATTAGTTTACCATCACCAAATTTTTATGGTAGATAGCTAATATAATGGACCGTTTTCTCTAAAAAAATTACGTTCGAAAAAGATAGGGCTTTGAGATATTTGAGTTTTTTTTTTTTGACAAAAATGATATTTTAAACGCAAAACAAATATTTTTTACTGTGCACATTTTCTTAAGAATCACCATTTAGTTGTCTAACTTTGCTGAAAAAATCATAACAATCGAACATTCCGTTTTTGCTGTGCAGCTTTTTAAATATATTTGAACCATTTTCACATACACCCTTTTGAAAAGTTAGTCGTGACTCAATATGAAGATTTGATATCGAAAAATGACGATTTAGATGAAATTGAAAAACTGTGCAGAGTTTCAAATATTTTCGAAATGGTCGCTCAGGATCGACTGACATGCCCCCGTGGAATGCCTCTGATGAGATTAATGTTCAATAATGGTTTTTTCCAATCACGAACAGCAGAAAAACGAGTCATGGAAGCTTCGCGAGAAATTTCACTTAAGCGTCAATTTCAAACCTTCTTCTTTGTAAAGTGGGGTCCTCAAAAGGACCTGTTTATTTTATTAGCACAAAAAACCGTAAAATTTCAATAGGCATCTCAATTGTACCCACTCCGATTGTAATTTTGCAAAGACATTTCCTGTCATAATTACACTAATTTAACCCTTTTAGTAGTCTGCAAACGAAAACAAAACTCGCGCTGTATACTACTCTGATTTTTCGGTGGCTTTATACGGCCATGAAACATGGACGTTAAAGGAGGCTGATCGGAGAGCTCTCGGAGTGTTTGAGCGTAAGGTGCTGCGGACAATACTCGGCGGTAAACAGGAGAACGGTATCTGGCGGCGTCGCATGAATCACGAATTGTATCAGGTGTAGAAAGGGCTGGATATTATTAAGCTTATACAACACGGCAGACTACGGTGGGCTGGTCACGTTGTTCGTATGTCGGAAGAACATCAAGCGAAGATAATATTAAGTAGAGAACCCGGAAGATGCCGCAGGCCTCGTGGAGGGCCGCGTACACGATGGCTTTTTTGCAGTTGAAGAGGACTTGAGGGGTGTTCTGGGCGACTGGAAGCGATTGGCCCAGGATCGAGTTCAGTGGAGAAGGATACTCCATTCAGCGTAGGTTCATCGAAGAGCTGTAGCCCATCAAGTATCAAGTAATCCTTTTAATGCAAAATGTTTGCTCTGAAAAGGACCGATTTACTTTTAATCATGCATCTTTCCAATCACTAACTCAACAGCAGCCAATCATTAGTCTAAAACTGGCGATTGAAGTTCACTATACTGTACTACTGTAGTTTGAGTTTTTTTTGTCCCAGATCGAGAATTGCGTGAGCTAAGTTTCCGGAAATTACTCCACCTAATAGTTTTTGTACTTTAAGATTCGTATTAGAAAATACGGAATAGCAATTATTCCTGTTTATTTCTATTTATTTTATTTGCGATACCCCTGAGTCAATTTCAAATAGTGACAACCTCTCTAAAAGCCTAGATTTTTTATTTTGATTTTTAGCGAATTTGGGGAATCTACAGTTCCGACATTAGATTCGAAACGACTGGACAGCTGTTAAACAAGTGATAAAATCTGCGAGCCTACCCCCTAAACAAGATTTTCATCTTGTTGCAAACCAAAACACTTGCGAACTATTTTCATGCAAGGTTTCTCAAAAACCCTTTGTTCTACGGTGGTCGAGCTTTGCAGCCTACATGTGCATTACGCTCCATCTCAATTGTCGTCAAAAGGCTCAATGAATGCCAATAGAAACTATAAAACCGACTGTGAAAGTTCTTACAGCAATTCCTCCAGCAATACTGCCGAAAGTTCCTTCAGCAATTCTTCCAGAAATTCCTCCAGGAGTTCCTATAGGAATTCCTCCGGAATTTCCGCCAAGAATTCCTCCGAAATTTCCTCCAGGAATTCCTCCGGAAGTTTTTCCAGCAATTCTTCTAGAAATTGCTCCATGCATTCTTCCGGAAGTTCCTCCAGAAATTCCTCCAGCAATTTCTCTGCAAGTTGCTCCACAGGAATTCTTCCGGAGGTTAGTCCACAGGAATTCTTCCGGAGGTTAGTCCACAGGAATTCTTCCGGAGGTTAGTCCACAGGATTTCCTCCACAAGAATTCCTTTTAGAGTTCCTCCACAGGAATTCCTCAGAAGTCCTTCCGAAGGTTCCTTCACAGGAATTCTTCCAGAGGTTCTTCCACAGGAATTCCTCCGGAAGTACCTCCACAAGAATTTCTTCGGAAGTTCATCCTGAAGGTCCTCCACAGGAATTCCTCCGGAAGTTCCTCCACATGAATTTCTCCAGAAGATCCTCCAGCAATTCCTTCGGAAGATCATATAAGAATTCTTCCGAAAGTTCCTCCAGCAATTCCTCTGGAAGCTCCTCCAAAAGAATTCCTCCGGAGGCTCCTTCACAAGAATTCCTCGTGGAGTTCCTCCACTGGGATTTCTCCGGAAGTTCCTCCAAGTTCACCCACAGGAATTCCTCCGGAAGTTCCTCCACAGGATTTCCTCCACCGGAATTCTTCCGGCAGGTCCTCCACAGGCAGGACTGACAATAGTCATTCTCGTCGTATGAAGAAAGCGAAAAATATTTAGTCTTCGTCATAACATTGCACGACGCAACACCTATTCGTTTTCTTCGCGCCGCATGCGTACCATGACGATAGTCGCGCAGCCAAAAGTTATGACGATTTTTGTCGTCACTTTTTCACACAATTGATTGCACGTCATTATAGACGGACTGGTTAAAAACATAATAGCGTCTAAAATAAACAAATAGTAGGAACTTTGGTAACATAAATGTATCGATAACATTCATAACGCTTTCATACGTTGCTTCAAATCCATTATTACAAAGGATTAGTAAAAATCTTCGCATGGCAGCTGCCGCTTGAATAATAACGGTACGAAGTCTTGGTTCTTCGATGTCTTCATAACGATTTGGTTACACGACGAAAGCAAACTTCGTGCGCGTCATTGACGATGTGTAGAGTAGCAATGAAGACACTGCAACTCGTCGCTACTGTGGCATTTCGTGCTATGACGATGACTATTGTCATTCCTGTCGACAGGAATTCTTCAGGAAGGTTTTCCAACAATTCCTCCGGAAGTTCCTCCACAGGAATTCCTCCGGAAGCTCATCCAGGAATTTCTCCAGAAGTTCCTCCAAGAATTTCTCCGGAAGTTTCTCCAGCAAATCCTCCAAAAGTTCCTCCAGGAGTCCCTCCGGTAGTTCCTCCAAGAATTCCTCTGGTAGTTTCTCCGGATATTCCTCCAAGAATTTCTCCGAAAGTTCCTCTGAGAATTTATCCAAGAATTTCTCCGGAATTCCTGCAGAAATTTCTCCAGGAATTCTTCTGGAAGTTTTTCCAGGAATTCCTCCGAAGGTTCTTCCAAGAATTCCTTCGGAAGCTCCTCCAGGAATTCCTCCAGAAGGTTCACTAGGAATTTCTCCGGAAGTTGCTACAGGCATTCTTCCGGAAGTTCCTTCAGCCATTTCTCGGAAATTTATCTCCAGGAATCCCTCCAGAATTTCTTCTGCTAGTTCCTCCAAGAATTCCTTCAAAAATTCCTCCATAAAATTCTCTGAAAGCACATGCAAGATTTTCTCCGGAACTTCCTTCAGCAATTCATTCGGAATTTCCTCCAGAAATTCATCCGGTGATTCTTCCAGGAATTCCTCCGGAAGTTCCAGCAAGAATTCCTACGGAAGTTTTTTAAGGAATTCCTCCGGAATTCAATCCAGGATTTCCTCCAAAAATTTGTTCATACAAGAATTCCTTATCGGATATTCCTGATATTCCCTTTGAATTCTTTTCGAAATTCACATGGAATTCCTCTATACCCATCTCCCATCCAGCTCTCGAGAATTCTACTGGAAATTCCTCCAGGTATTCTCCCCAAAATATTTCCAAGAACTCTACTCGAAAATCGTTTAGAAATTCTTAAGAAGTTCCTTCAGGATTTATTCTGCAAATTCCTAAAAGAGTTCCTTCAGAAATTCTTCCGGTTATTCCTACAGAAAATGTTACAAAAATTCTTCCGAAAATTCATATAAAAACATCTTCGGATATTTCCGGACATTTCTCTTCAAATTATTAAATGAAATATTCCCGATACAGGGCTGGTAGCGATGAAGACCGTTCAAAATAATGACTTTAGTGACCAAATAGTGACTTTTGTATGAAGTTTAGAACTGGGTATGGAGCTACAAGTTGCATTAGCATTGTTACGGTATAATTCGAAGATTGAAAACTAGTGTATTATTTTTGAAATCCTTATCTAGAATGCTATCAGAAATCAAGAAAAGGCAAAAACAACATAAGCATGAGGATTACTGCTACTGGCCACGCCCATCTTTACTGTAAGGAGGTAGAGGATGGAAACAAGAGGCCACTGACTGCGACACTTTCAATAGTACCACGGAATTGGATATTAAGGATAGTATTCGTTGGATCAGCCAGAAGCTAGCAATGTGACCATGGTACCTCATATTAAGTAACACACCTCTAGAAGATATCTACTCGGTGTCACGTGAACGGGTAGTGAGTTACAAGTTGTGTCACAAAATTATGTTGATAATTACAACAACATTTGATGTTTAATATGAGCTCGAAGTTTTCTGTATAACAGCTAAAGAATGATATAAAATCATTTAATTGATTGCTAGACGGAGAACTTTTTGAATGATTTGTTTGAGAAACTGCATATATCCATTTTGCATAATTTTGAAAAAATGACAAAAAACTGTTTTTGAACAAATTAGCACCTAATTTTTCGATTCCTTTGATACAGATCAATAGCTTTTGACAAAACTCAACTCCCTGGGTCACTTCCAGTGCGAAAACTGTAAGCAGTACTCCATAATTGCTCTTCAAAGTGCGTGCACATTTTTAGTTTCTCAAACAAACGAAGTTTTTCCATACATTCTTGAACATATTTTTATTTGTTTTTTTTTTTGTCAGAATAAGTATTTTTGGACGAGGATTTTTTTGCCCAAAAATAATATTTTGAGGGGGCAACAAAATAAAATTCGCATAATTTCTGGGATTTTCTAAAAATTCTTTAACAAACCTAAAAGGCCTGCCAAGATACAGGAATGGGTAGATGAAACTGAACGCCATGGTGAGGAAAGCGACTCCGGTTTAGTTGAAGAAGACGTGAATGGACAAGCATCGGATAACTCGAGGCAGCCGCAGGAGCAGTCAGCTCCGAGTCTAACTTCTATTAATAACCGACTATCGATTCATCACCACCGAACATGTCAGCCATCGCAGCGTGCACATACGCACCACCTTAATTTCCCCGGGAATCGACCATCAAACATCCCTTCGATTAATCCAGGAACATTGGTAGGCGGTGATCAATTCGTTCCCGGACAACGATCAACTCCGCTTCATCGACTTCATACGAAACAGTGTGCATCCTGAATCGGAGCCAAATTGCTGCGCGCCAAGCGGTTTCTAAGGATTTACCAGAGTTCAGTGGGAACCCGGAAGATTGGCCACTCTTCTTTTCTGTATTCAATTCTTCAACCCAAATGTGTGGGTTCTCAAATGAGGAAAACATGTTGCGTCTCCGGAAGTGCCTGAAGGGAAAGGCATTAGAAGCTGTGAGGTGTCGACTGCTCCATCCTTCTAACGTAGTAGGAGTGCTGTCGACGCTAAGAATGCTCTACGGGAGACCGGAAGCTATCATCCAGGCCATAATTCAGAAGGTTCGATCATTACCTCCTCCAAATATGGAAAAGCTAGAGACCGTCGTGAATTTCGCACTCACGGTAGAGAACCTTGTCGCTACGATACAAGCGTGCGAGGTTGGCGACTTTGTTTACAATACTTCGCTAAGGTATGAGCTGGTTGAAAGACTTCCATCGTCACTCAAGATGGACTGGGCCCGATTTTCGCGTGAAAACCCGAATCCAACCCTCATTGATTTCAGCGCGTGGCTGTACATCACCGCTGAGGATGCTAGCACAGTCATGATCTGTAGCAGCAGCAGTGAGCAGCGTACTCGGCAAGGCAAGAAAGATGGGTTTCTGAATTTCCATTCCGAGTCGGAGTCAACGGTTCCCGAAACATCTTCTAAGACAAAATCGTCTGCTGTGTGCACCAAAGAACAATGCGTGGTATGCAAAGGTGGTTGCTATTCCCTTGCTAAGTGCAAACAATTCGCAGAGTTTAGCTACGACTCTAAGTGGGCAACGGTAAAAGAGTGTAAGCTATGTCGGAAATGTTTCCGTAATCATAATGGTTCGTGTAAGCAGTCGAAACCGTGTGGGACGAATGGATGTGAGTTTCTTCACCATCCTCTGTTACACAACGCCAAAACGCATGAAGATCCCAGGCCTTCTCCGCGGACATCAGTAAATATCAACATTTCACAACCAGATACGAGGAAAACAGATCTCAGCTGTAATGTTCACCAAGGACAATCGGAGATCTTATTCAGAATAGTTCCAGTCATGCATCCAGCATCCAGTCATACGGACTAAAGAAAGCGATACGCACCTACGCGTTCGTTGATGATGGGTCTGAACTAACGCTGATAGAGCAGAGCCTATCCGATGAGCTGGGTGTGCAAGGGCCGACAAAGTCTTTGTGTCTGAGATGGACCGGCGGTACCCAGAAGTTAGAGCAACGATCCCAGCAGATCAACCTTCAGATCTCTGGCGTACACAATTCTACCAAGTATGAGCTATCAGGTGTCTGTACGATGCCATCACTACAAATTCCTCCACAAACGTTATTGCTTACCGAAATAAAAATTGTCAGCGATTCTTTTGGGCGGACGATGATCGATTATCCGAGCCAAGTGTCTATGTGGTACAGGTGATGACGTTTGGGGCCTGCTGTTCGCCTAGTACTGCACAATTCGTTAAAAACATGAACACTAAACAGTATGAGCGAACACATCCGGAAGCAGCCAACGCAATCGTTAAACGGCATTATGTGGATGACATGCGCGTGAGTGTCGAATCTACAGAAGAAGCAATACAGCTTGTACGAGATGTTAAAATAATCCACGCATCCGCTGGTTTTAAAATGAGAAACTGGATTTCAAACTATCGGAAAGTTTTAGCTGGTGTTAGTGAAGAAACGACGAATGAAAAAAATCTTGATATCGGCGAAGAAAGTACCACTGAAAAGGTCCTAGGCATGTGGTGGGATTCATCGAAGGATTGCTTCACGTATAAGATCTCCAGAAGATACGATGAGGAGCTGATATCTGGAAACCGTCGACCAACAAAAAGGGAAATTTTACGAACGCTAATGATGGTATTTGATCCATTAGGGCTCATAGCACACGTTTTGATGTTTCTAAAAGTACTGCTCCACGAAATATGGCGAACGAAATAAGACGACCCAATCGAAGAACCGCAGTTCAGGAAGAAGTTGCAATGGTTGGCTATTTTTCCTCAGACAACAACCGTCGACATTCCACGTTGCTGCCGGATGTTGACGCCCTTGGGAGAAGGCATCGTCACTCAAATGCATACATTCGTCGATGCGAGTGAGAACGGGTTCGCCGCGGCTGTGTATTTGAGATTCGAAAACAGCAATATTGTCGAATGCACTTTGGTAGGTGCTAAAACGAGAGTTGCACCACTCAAATTTTTATCGATCCCTCGTTCTGAACTGCAAGCGACTATTATTGGTGTCCGGTTTGCAGACACCGTATCAAACTCACTCTCTATCCACATTAGTCAGTGTATCTTCTGGTCGGATTCCAAAGATGTACTCTGTTGGCTTCGATCGGACCACAGGCGGTATAGCCAGTTCGTTGCTTTCCGCGTCAGCGAAATTCTGGAGACAACGGAGGTCAGCGAATGGTTCTGGGTTCCAACGAAGCACAATGTAGCTGATGAAGGTACAAAGTGGAAGAGTACACCTAACCTAGCAAGCGACAGCCGCTGGTTCCGTGGTCCGGAGTTCCTCCTGCAACAGAAAGACAACTGGCCGGTGAACCCATTTGCTAAAAAATCCACTGAAGAGGAGTTACGACCGCATTTGCTACTTCACGAGAAACCTAGTGATCCGGCAATTCATCCAGAGAATTTTTCGAAATGGAATAAACTGTTACACGTGACGGCTTACGCACTACGTTATATTAACAACCTGAAGCGCAGTAGTTGTGGACATCGAAGAATATCTGGATCTTTAAACAGGCAAGACTTTATAGACGCAGAAAATAATCTATTTCGCCAAGCCGCATTTTCAGAGGAAATGGCCATTCTCACCAAGAACCGTTCGTTAAAAGAGCCAGTCAAGTCGATTCCCAGATCAAGTCTTCTTCATCAATGGTGTGCTTTTCTAGACGAGAATAATGTTCTTCGGGTTAAGGGTCGAACAAAAGCACGTGCCTTTATCAGCCGGGATGCCGCTGAACCGATAATTCTACCGCGGGATCATCACATAACCCGCCTTATCATACTCTCTGTACACGAGCAGTTCAATCACCAAAATCACGAGACAGCAGTGAACGAGATTCTCCAGCGTTATCGTATCCCTCGTTTGAAGACAGTATACCATCATATTCGGAAAGAATGTCAACAATGCAAAGTGCTCCTGGCAAAACCACAGCGTGATCTGGGTGATCTGCCTCCTGCTCGGTTATCCGCCTTCGCTCGTCCCTTCACTCACATGGGAGTAGACTATTTCGGTCCAATGTTGGTTTCAATAGGTAGGCGCACAGAGAAACGGTGGGGGGTTCTACTCGCGCCATTTACCTGTAAATCGCTCACACACTTAACACCGATTCCTGCGTAATGGCCATTCGCAACATTATAGCTAGAAGGGTCATACCTGCGGCAATCTACAGCGACCGTGGAACTAATTTCCGTGCCGCAAGCAAAGAGCTGAAAAGCACAGCAGAACATATTGATCAAGATGTCCTGATGAAAGAATTTACCTCAAACAAAACAGCATGGTTCTTCAATCCCCCGGTCACTCCGCACATGGGCGGAGCATGGGAGCGCTTGATCAGAAGCGTCAAGCAGAATCTTGAACGCTTACAGTCGAGCAAACTGCTAACTGAAGAGGTCCTGGAGAATACTTTAGTGGAGGGCGAGAATATTGTAAACTCTCGTCCTCTGACTAACAATCCGATTGATAGAGACGATTCCCCAGTATTGACTCCCAATAACGTCCTGTTGGGGTCAGCGAACGGTTTACGATCATGAGTCCCTCTGGATGACAATCCTATCCTGCTTAGAAACAGTTGGAAGCAGTCCCAACTGTTAGCGGATTCCTTTTGGAAACTTTGGGTCAGGAGCTACTTGCCAACGAAGAACAAAGTGGTTCACCCCGGACCCCGGCAAAGCCAATAGCTGTCGGGGACTTAGTAATAATTGTTGATCCAAAACTTCCTCGGAACTGCTGGCCAAAGGGTCGAGTGATTGCCACGTGCCCAGCATCAGATGGTCAGGTAAGATGGGCCACTGTACGGACTGCCTCTGGTGGTATCTACGAGCGACCTGCAGTATCGTTAGCTGTACTCGACGTTGGCGTTGAAGTGAATTCGCTTCAGGAAGACCCATCGCGTATTGCGGGGGGGGAGTGTTAACTACGCCCCGTCGATTGGTAGCAAAGCCCCTACTGGCAACGCACGCTACAAATGTAGAAACCACATCGGCCTGCTTGCGCAGGAACGATTCGCGAAGATGAAATGTAAACAAAACGACTACATGGTATTACAAACGTGAATTGGATCAAGGGATCGCGCTAAATCTAAAATAATAGTTAAAAACGCTCTTATATCTAATTATTATTGCTAGTGTTCTTATTAACTAACTATATCCTAATCTTAATTACTATTCATGCATTAGAAGGTAGGGATACAATGAATTCTAAGATACTAGTGGAAAAAATCATTAAATCTGCTATAACCTCCAAATATATATATACAGATTGTTAGGGAACACATATATGTAGAAGAACTGCATTATCATCCACTTCCATAAATCACCTGCGGCTCGGAAAAAAGGTGAGCTAATTTAACGTAAACCTAAACAATGATCCTAAAATGAACATACAACCCAGGTTCCTAAGATTGCGACAGACAACAGAGCACAAGCTGATTTCTAGTGTTCGTTACCGTCAATAGGTGAGATATTGTGCACAACATGTAGAACTAGTAAACATTACAATAAAAACTTTAACTGATTCTATAGATATTTGCTCCTTACTGAGCTAGAATCATAGGATTTATCCCCTACAATAACAGCAAGAATCACTAAAGTAAGCCTAATAATTTAAACATTAAAAAACAATGTCTAATCGAATATTATTCTAGGAATTTTATAACTTTGCTGAATAAAGTTTATGGAATTTTGATTCTTTTCCCTGTTAATCGGCCTGCGAGTAACAGCACCCCTGACAGAAAAATGGTGATTCTCGCTTTGTTTTCACTCCTTTCGTGTTGGTTTCTGCACAGCTATGTAGAACAAGTTGAAGTGCATCATCAGAGCCATCAGTGCTCCCCGCATTTGGAGCTTTCTAAAAGAAATTTATCATGGGGTATAGCCTCCCGAATCAGTTCTCTATCATGACAGCTTGCGAAAAAAGTCACTAGCGGTATGCTACATATCGTATATGTATACAGATATGATAAGTGAGAGACTTGCTCTTTCTCTTTAGGATTCAATCCCTGGCAATGAATAATGTGTTTCCTTCTGGATGGTGGATGTGATTGTTTCATTAAAAGTAGGCATTTGCCCGGAATTATGCAATGGTGGGTATGATCCCTTCTTTTAAAATTTGCGTTTGCCCGGAATAAGGCATCGATGGATATTTTTCCTTCTTTAGAAATAGACGTTTGTCCGGAATAAGGCGAGGAATAATGACCTACGATCCCTTCAAAATCAGTCAATGTTTCCAAAAGCCTTCTTTTAATCAAATGATGAAGCATCAATAAGTAAACACAACTAGCCTGTTGGTTTTAGCATTTTCCGATTGTGAAAAAAACCGCGAACCAAACTGGCAATTCCGAACAAGGCCGGGTACATAAAGCTAGTTCTAAATAAATGTCTAAATTCTTAAATGTTTAAACTCCGGAATTTCTTAAATCCGAAATTCCTGAATTCCTGAATCCCTCAAATTCTAAATTTTTAAATTCCTAAATCCCCAAAGTTCTGAAATTCTAAACTTCTGAATTCCTAAATTCCTGAATTCATAAAATCATAAGCTCCTGAAGTCCTAAACTTCGAAATCATCAAATTCCTTAATTTACAAATTTTTAAATTCGATATTTTAACCTAACTAAAAGCTATCGAATAATCTGTTCAGATCTCAACGTCATGCTTGGAAGCGCCGCGCCCAAACTTCCATGGACAATTCCAATTTTACATTTTTCATCGCAATAGCAAAATAATTCCTTTTTTTTTTCATAATAGCCAATTTGAAGAGCCTCAATTCCTTCAATATAATTTAGATTGACAAATGTTTGTCTCACTCTTTTAATTTTTTTGATTTATTACCAACCATACAACCAAATTACCGGATGTGCTGATGAATGTTACGTACCTGAAACGAGAGAAAATACAAAAAATCATTAATTAAAACGAACGAACATGTGCCGAAGTACGAAAAAAAGCAGGACACTAAAAATCATCAAAGCAAAGCATTCGCAAACATCCAACCTGAATCATCACCCGCATATAGATATCACTTGACGATGCCATAAACCGTGACACCTCATATTCGTACCGCCATCGATCATCCATAGTTACGCCGAATCGTAAATAAATATTCATGTCGCCACCACCAACGCCGGCCGGCCGCCGGTCGATTCACTTCCATTTAGGTTCAGCATATTTTCCTCGTCATTTTTCTGGCGCCAGTCGAAGAAACTCCACCCCACCAACCGAGAGGCACAAGCTTCCTGTTTTTCGATCATCTCGTCGTCGCACTTTTTTGTACCGTCGTCGTCGTGTAGCCATGCACGGCCAATTTTCCGGACCCCATTTGGCGAGGCGATAAATTTTCCACAACGAACCAACGCAGCTTCATCCAAAACAAGCTGCTAAGGTCAGTTTTCACGAGATTTTCTCGACTCCAACGGCAGGTGGTAGTGTGACGATTTAGCCACATCGGGAATAACTACGCGGAACGGTGTTTTATTACATATAGGGTGAACATCATTAAAAAAAAACCTTAAAATCTATCTGATTCTTTTCCCTAATCAAATTTATTAAATATTAAAATTTGAACGAAAATATGATTCTGATATCCATTATATCCATTAAAGAAACATTTTTTAACTTCTAGCCTGGAAAGCATGGAATACCGAGTAGTAATCTACCCTATAAGAACGTTATTCACGATCAACAGCACCAGGAACGCGAAACGAAATGGAAATTCAAATCCTCCGCCACCGCCGCCGGCTTAACTTAATGCTTCGATCAATCTTGTCCGAAATGGCAAAATTAATGGATGGCATGATGCGCCGCATTCCGTATCGCAGAACTAAATGGACGGAAACGAAAACAAAATACGGCGAGGTACGTAACGTACGTAATAGGAAATGGGGCTCGGTTTGAGGCTGGCTGGACCGGGGGATGATTCAGCGAGCCAAAAGATTAACAACTTTGTTTTCGAAACCATCCCTGGCCGCGCGATGACCCGCCAAGGAATGTAAACTGTCTGTCGCGCGTCCCATCAGATGGAATTGTAATCGTTATAAATGTTAAATCGTTATAAAGTGTTGTGTATTTTCAGGAAGACAAGCTCCTACAAGCGTTGTTTACTGAAAGCTGAAATGTATTGCCAACGGCTCGTTTCGAGACAAAATGTTGTGCATTAATTTTCTCCACATGTTTCCTACATGCACGTTGGATCGATTCAACAAAAGGTCATTTGTGGTTTGGTACTTTCTGGATCTGGTTATTTCACTATAATCGATTTCCGCTACCAGCTTCTAAAACTCAGAAGGTTGAAACATACAATTATCAACATATTCGGTTTGGTGCATTTTTTTTCGATCGAGTAGAAATATTACGTCAGCGTCATGCAGCAAACAGAGAGGGTAAAGAGACCTGTCCGTGTCCAAGGACAGCGAACACGTTCCTATAAGCTCGTTCAATGGGAATCGAGTGTGAGTGAAACGTCATGAAATGAAATATTCAAACCAAATGATATCCTCACAAGAATCAATTCGTGCTGTAGTATGTCAGAGAGAAAGCCGTCACCCCTGCTGAGAGGTCATGCAAGTTTTAACGAAATCGATTCGACATTTTGTCATTGGCGGATCGTGGTGATTGTCAAGGACGACTATGGGTTTTACTGTTCTTGCGTGTCAGTTGAGTTACAATAAAAGTTTAATGTTATTCGTGAAGAAAAATGAGAAAATATTAGTTTTCAGATTTCAAGTAGTCTCATCGAAGAGGAAATTCTTCTAATTTTGAGGCCAATGAGAAACCTGAATTTAAATTTTTACCGCTTTACAACGTAGATAGAAACACATAATGAAAATTAGGGCACCAGGTAGAAGAAAATATCATCAAAGGCCCCATATTCGGAAGTTGTGAAGTATCTTTATTACAGACAAAACAAAATCCAGGAAATACCCACTCTCAAACACCATAAATAAAAACTGCAATAAACAATAACAAAAATCAAAAATACCCCACACCTGCATTTTCCTCTTTTCTTCTCATCCACCTGATACACGTTCAACCGTGTGTGACTGATCCATCGCATGTGGATGGCCTCAAAACGTGTACCGCCCACCCCAGACACCCTCCGTTTCACGAAATCATCGGCACGCATCATCCAACGCCATCAAATGCATGTTTTTCCGTTTGATCTCCTTTCGGTGCCAGCCGACTATGCGCGAAAAACTATTACAAAGTGTGGTGCTTTTCCCGGTCGTCGTCGTTGTCTTCCACCCGCAGTCACTTTGCTGCCGGTCGACTGGCCGTGCAGCATCATTCAGCCGTCGCAGCAAACGTTACATAAAAGAAAAACACTCGCCAGTTTGCCACTCGGTCAGTCAGTCGCGGAAAAACAAACTGCATCACGCTTATGGTGATGCGCTTTTGGAGTTTGGAACCGTAGACGGCAACAACAACGGTGACAATGCACAGCGGGATTTTTAATTGGTCAAAAAATTGAAACAACTGATCAAAATTGCGTTGATTGACATAATAACGAGACCTCAAATAACTGTGATCTAATGTTCATATTTCATTCAATTTTCAAATTGGTTTTTGTAAACAGGATTGAACGGAAATTGATGAAATTTTTCATTCGCTATTAGGCGTGGCAAGCAGAAATATGCTCAAGCAACATTTGAAAATAACATTTTGTCCAACTAACCAAGAAAATCAAATCACTGTACGAAACTGAGTTGCATTTCCATTTCATTCCATTCCAGTCCAGAGAGTTCGCGTGAAGCGTGTGCGCGTGCCGTGATCGAGGGGAAAAGCGATCATTACGGACTAATTTTACTTAAAAACCCATTCAGTAATTCGCCGGTGCGAGGAATTTTGCCCTAGTATTGATATTGCAATGCGAAACGAGCATTGCACGTGGCCCACTGAGGAGGCAGTTATGCAATTTAATTTTCAGTCCACGGCGAATCACATTGATACACACAACAACAGTCCAAATGGTCACGATCCAAAACAAAACGAAAAGTGTGGGGCGGGACGGGATAATCATGTGCACTTTTGCTGCATCGCTGGAGTCGAGTCGCGTGGACTAGATTTGAGTTGTCACGAGGAGAGCAGGCTCGGGTTTTTTGTTTATCAATCGGTGCTATCAGGTTATGCTTCAGTGTTTTTGTGAAACGATGGCTATCATCGGAAAATAATCGGTGCCGCATGCCAGACGTCTCCCTGCCCAACAATGGGAGACGGCTCACCACAATTTCCGTGCATGATTCCAATTTGGCGTGTGGTTTTAATAAAGAACGCCGTTGGCTGTGGTGGAGATCCACCGGCATATTATGGGTTGGTTGGGTGGCTACTGTTTCGAGTAATAACAAGTAGTTATCAACGCCGGTCGATCAACGGGCGGCTCTAAATCAAGCTTAGGTTGGGCTTGAGAAGCTCAATGTTGCTTGACGAATTATTTTAATATAAGGGGAGTCAATCTAGATCATGTTACGATGAGGCGGGCAATTAGACGTTTGTTGTTAATAGATGGTCGTTACACATTACAGTGCTTCAATGCAATTTGAATTACTGGGAGGCTTATTGCTGTAAGAACATGATTTGATATCTTAGCACAGCTGTACTATGGATCTGTTTGCGGTACGGATTTCGATTGTGTCGAGAATCGAATGAAACGAGAGATTAAATCCGAAAAAATGAAAGGTGAATAAGCATCAAATGGTCTCCTCTCCAGCTAGCCTTGCGAGCAAAGGGGTAGGATTGCCAATCCGGAGGTGACAAATTCCATTCCCGATCCGGTCTAGGATGTTGAAAAGCAGGTCAAGTTCCAGTTGGAATATAGAGCAATATAAGAAGAAGGGCAGCAGGGACTATGTCCAAGGGTTTGACGATCCCTCCCCAGGACATCTGGGAGTTGTGGCGCCTACCGAGGATATGGTGGGGTTTGACAGTGGGCCCTGTGAAACCTCTATAAAAAGCTGCATGTATCCGCAAGTAGGATCCGCGAAAGCGACCGTGTGCCGCTCAAAGCGCACAAGCCCAAGTCCTGGTGTTAGCTGGGACGCTAAACAGACCTGACACGACGATCCTCTGACGAGAAAGGAGGTTTGCGCAGGCCCAATAAGCCGCCTTTAAAAACAACCATTAC
Organism: Armigeres subalbatus; assembly: GCF_024139115.2. Classification (NCBI taxonomy): domain Eukaryota; kingdom Metazoa; phylum Arthropoda; class Insecta; order Diptera; family Culicidae; genus Armigeres; species Armigeres subalbatus. The sequence continues at coordinate 246,511,906 of NC_085140.1, read as the reverse complement.
GAACGAACGACATAGAAGATAATACGACTCGATACAATCGGCAACGATCTATCAGGTATCAGGTATCAGAACGTCGGCTCAGGAGGCACGTTCCCCTCAATTTGGGAGATTTGTGCCATCGCCTTCACTGGCCTTTCTCATCATTTACCTGACGGAAAAGGAAGTGAAAAGGGGAAAGGAAGAGGAAGTGAAGTTGGAAAGGAGAATGAAACCATTTATAGGAAAGCCAATTATGTAGACTCACACGCATTCAGCTAGGGACTAAAGAGAGGTCACAAAAACGCAGAGGATGTAACAATGGACGAACGTCAAAGACGAAACACAGAGTGCACTGTGAAAAACGCATAATGCGAATCCATATAGGTGACAATCACAAAGTACATTGTAAAATTGCATAATGCGAATCCATTTAGGTGGAATTTGTTGAAAACTAAGTAAAACACATATTCATAACCCCATTCTTATTGAACCTCACGTTGAGATTGAACAAGAGTAGCCGAACCCGAACGTCAAGAACGAAACACAGAGTACACTGTGAAAAACACATAATGCGAATCCATATAGGTAACATACACAAAGTACATTGTAAAAAACGTATAATGCGAATCCATATAGGTGACAATTTGTTGAAAACTAAGTAAAATACATATTCATAACCCCACTCTTATTTAACCTCACGTTGAGATTGAACAAGAGTAGCCGAAGCCGAACGTCAAGGACGAGACACATAGTACACTGTGAAAAACGCATAATGCGAATCCATAAAGGTAACATACACAAAGTACATTGTAAAAAAAACGCATAATGCGAATCCATATAGGTGAAAATTTGTTGAAAAACTAAGTAAAAACATATTCATGATCCCACACTTATTCAACCTCGAGCTGAGATTAAACAAGAGTAGCTGAAGCCGAACTTCAAAGACGAAACACAGAGTACACTGTGAAAAGCGCATAATGTGAATCCATATAGGTGACAAACACAAAGTACATTGTAAAAAAAATGCATAATGCGAATCCATATAGGTGGAAGTTTGTTGAAAAACTAAGTAAAACACATATTCATAACCCCACACTCACGTTGAGGATGAACAAGAGTAGCCGGTTAGCGCAGCGAGGGCTAAAATACTGTGAAGGGGGCCCTGGTGCTTCACAGGCTCCGTTTGCGGTTAGGTTCTTTTTAGACCCCCCTAACCATTCATTCGTAGGCACGGTAAGCATAAAGCCGCATCACACCGAAAATTAGGGGTCACCTGTATGGTGGACTTTTACCACTGGAACAGGCAATCCGTAATGTTATTCTTAGCCAGATAACCAGCTGCCGACACCACACGGCTATCTCGGCTGTTCGTGGAGAGAAGTTGACACTTACTTTACGCCAACTCTCAATGTGGCCGAACAGCCGCCTTTAAAAACAACCATTACGAACGAACGACATAGAAGATGATACGACTCGATACAATTGGCAACGATCTAGGCGACGAATAAAGGATCACGATTGGAAGCTTGGAACATGGAACTGCAAGTCGCTAGGCTTCGCAGGTTGCGACAGGATAATCTACGATGAATTACATCCTTGCAACTTCAAAGTCGTAGCGCTGCAGGAAATCTGCTGGACAGGACAGAAAATGTGGAAAAGCGGGCATCGAGCGGCTACCTTCTACCAAAGCTGTGGCACCTGTGGCTGGTGGGACCATCATCATCATCATCATCATCATCACCACCAACGAGCTGGAAACCGGCTTCATAGTGCTAGGAAAGCCAATCAATGCAAAGATGTGCAAGCTGAGGATAAAAGGCCGTTTTTTCAACTATAGCATCATCAACGTGTACTGCCCACACGAAGGGAGACTCGACGACGAGAAAGAAGCGTTCTATGCACAGCTGGAGCAGACATACGATGGATGCCCTCTGCATGACGTCAAAATCGTCATCGGTGATATGAACGCTCAGGTAGGAAGGGAGGAAATGTATAGACCGGTCATCGGACCGGATAGTCTGCATACCGTATCGAACGACAACGGCCAACGATGCATAAACTTTGCAGCCTCCCGCGGAATGGTAGTCCGAAGCACTTTCTTCCGCCGCAAGAATATCCACAAGGCCACATGGAGATCACCTAACCAAGAAATCGAAAACCAAATCGACCACATTCATCAACGACGGTAAATTCTTCTCCGACATCACGAACGTCCGCACCTACCGCAGTACGAATATTGAATCCGACCACTACCTCGTTGCAGTATGCCTGCGCTCAAAACTCTCGACGGTGAACAACACGCGTCGAAGTCGGACGCCGCGGCTTAATATTGGGCGGCTACAAGACCGTAGACTAGCCCAAGAATACGAGCAGCAGCTGGTAGTGGCACTCCCAACGGAAGAGCAGCTAGACGCAGCGTCTCTTGAAGATGGCTGGAGAGATATTCGATCCGCCATTGGTAGCACCGCTACCGCTGCACTTGGCACGGTGCCCCCGGATCAGAGAAACGACTGGTATGACGGCGAATGTGAGAAGTTAATAGAAGAGAAGAATGCAGCATGGGCGAGATTGCTACAACACCGCATGAGGGCGAACGAGGCGCGATATAAACGGGCGCGGAACAGACAAAACTGTACCGCGCTAATAACACACGAAAGTTCTATGAGAAGTTGAAACGTTCACGTAAGGGCCACGTGCCACGTGTGTAAGGACATAAACGGGAATCTTCTTACGAACGAGCGTGAGGTGATCCAAAGGTGGCGGACGCACTACGAAAAACACCTGAATGGAGATGTGGCAGACGAAGATGGCGGTATGGTGATGGACCTGGGAGAACGGGCGCAGGACATAATTTTACCGGCTCCGGATCTCCAGGAAATCCGCGAGGAGATTGGCCGGCTGAAGAACAACAAAGCCCCTGGGGTTGACCAACTACCAGGAGAGCTATTTAAACACGGTGGTAAGGCACTGACTAGATCATTACCAAGATTTGGTAGGAGGAAGTTTTGCCGCAGGAGTGGATGGAAGGTGTCGTGTGTCCCATCTACCAAAAGGGCGCCGCCTACAAGGTACTCTCCTAAATTTTATGCCGATTAGCACCAATTGCAAGGGAGTTCATGGGGCAGTACCATGCGGGTTTTATAGGCGAACGCTCCACCACGGACCAGGTGTTTGCCATTCGCCAAGTACTGCAGAAATGCCGCAAATACTACGTGCCCACACATCATCTATTCATCGACTTCTATGCCGCATATGATACAATCGATCGGGACCAGCTATGGCAGCTAATGCACGAACACGGATTTTCGGAAAAACTAACACGGTTGATCGAAGCGGCGATGGATCGGGTGATGTGCGTAGTTCGAGTTTCAGGGGCATTCTCGAGTCGCTTCGAAACCCGCAGAGACTTACGGCAAGGTGATGGTCTTTCGTGTCTGCTATTCAACATCGCTTTGGAAGGGGTAATACGAAGAGCAGGGATTAACACGAGTGGTACAATTTTCAATAAGAACGTCCAGCTATTTGACTTCGCCAACGACGTAGATATTATGGCACGTAACTTTGAGAAGATGGAGGAAGCCTACATCAGCCTGAAGAGGGAAGGTAAGTGAATCGGACTAGTCATCAACACGTCGAAGACGAAGTACATGATAGGAAGAGGTTCAAGAGAAGACAATGTGAGCCACCCACCTCGAGTTTGCATCAGTGGTGACGAAATCGAGGTGGTAGAAGAATTTGTGTACTTGGGCTCACTGGTAACTGCCGAAAATGATACCAGCAGAGAAATTCGGAAACGCATAGTGGCTGGAAATTGTACGTACTTTGGACTTCGTAAGACGCTCCGATCGAATAGAGTTCGACGCCGTACCAAACTGACAATCTACAAAACGCTCATTAGACCGGTAGTCCTCTACGGACACGAGACCTGGACGATGCTCGTGAAGGACCAACGCGCACTTGGAGTTTTCGAAAGGAAAGTGCCGCGTACCATCTATGGTGGGGTGCAGATGGCGGACGGTACGTAGAGGAGGCGAATGAACCACGAGTTGCATGAGCTGCTGGGAGAACCATCCATCGTTCACACTGTGAAAATCGGACGACTGCGATGGGCCGGGCGCGTACCTAGAATGTCGGACAGTAACCTGGTGAAAATGATTCTCGACAACGATCCGACGGGTACAAGAAGGCGAGGTGCCTTAAACTGTCTATGGTTGCAATTTATGTAAAATTTTCTCCATAGTAGACATATGTATGATTCTCTCAGCGGTGATCAATGAATGACAAACTCGCAAGAGGGGATTTGTAAAGAGTTTGGGTAAGAGACATTTTTTTAACTTTATTACCGCTGATGGGGCCTTCTAGGACCTCTAGGATTCCGTGGGAGAAATTACTTTCACTGGATCCTAGAGGTCCTAGAAGGCCCCATCATTTGGTCCTTCGAACCGGATGGAGGGTCCCCCCCAAACAAGAGGTGCGGTGAGTCAGCCATTACAATTTCGATTTCGTGCTGGATGCTGTGATGCAGGTTTTGGCTCCAACCTAGCCATTTTGATGGATGCCTGACTACCTTTGTGTGCATCCAAACCCACCATTCCGCAACCGGGGACATTCGGCTACTCTACGATATCTCACAACGCTTAAGCGGGCGATGATGAATACAACGATGCCTGTGAAAGACGCGAATGATGAGTTATTGACCGGCCAAACTGACCAGCTGAAACGTTGGTTCGAGCACTTCGAGCAACTTTTTCAAGTGCCAGCCAGGCCATCCCAAGTAACATTTTGGTTTTATAATGGTTTTAAGGCATGCTTGTAGAGTAAATAATGGTCTAGAAGAGCGTTATACAAGTAAAAATGTGACTTAGGATCACCACCTCGGCATGATCTGCCTAGGATCCGACGTATAACACGCGTCAATATCGAAGCTCCATCACTGCTAGAGATTGAAACAGCAATCCAAAGCATGAAATCGAATAGAGCCCCAGGGGTCGATCGCATATCAGCCGAGATGCTCAAAGCTGACCCCATGACATCTGCTCAACTACTGCATCGTTTATTTCGTAATATCTGGGACACCGCAACTTTCTCAGTCGATTGGATGCAAGATATCTTAGTGAAGGTGCCCAAAAAGGGTGACCTGACTGTAGCGTTAACTGGCGAGGCATTATGTTGATGTGTACCGTTCTCAAAGTTCTATGCAAAATTATCCTAGCCCGGACCGGATTCAGGAGAAGATCGATGCGACTCTCCGGCGGCAGCAGGCCGGATTCCATGCCGGAAGATCCTGTGTGGACCATATTGTCACGCAGGAACAGGTCAACGAATTCCAAGAGTCCCTTTACTTGGTATTCATTGACTACGAAAAAGCTTTCGACCGTCTCAATCGCGATAATATGTGGGGCGCCCTGAGACACAAGGGGGTTCCTGAGAAAATCATCGGCCTCATAGAGACACAGTACGAGGCCTTTACGTGTAGAGTGCTGCACAATGGGGTCTTGTCCGATCCTATTCGGGTCGTAGCTGGTGTGAGGCAAGGATGTATTCTATCACCGTTACTGTTCCTCATCGTAATCGACGAAATTCTAGTAGGTGCGATTGACCGTGAACCAAACCGCGGGCTGTTATGGAGCACCTAAACGACTTCGAATTGGCTGATGACGTTTCACTTCTCGCTCAACTGCGCTCTGATATGCATAGTAAGCTCAACGGCCTTGTCGAGCGCTCCTCTTCGGCAGGCTTAGTAATCAACGTCACAGAAACCAAATCGTTGAATGTAAACACGGTGACCCCTTCCAGTTTCGCAGTAGCCGGGCAACCAGTGGAGAATGTTGAAAGCTTCCAATATCTTGGTAGCCAAATGGCGTCAAATGGCGGTACCAAGAGTCTAAGAAATATCTGGAAAAACAGGCAGATAAGTGAACGCACCAATATATGAATTTTCAACTCTAACGTGAATTTTGTGCTGTTATGCTAGCGATACATGGTATGTATCAGTGAAGAACACTCAACGGCTGCAGGTGTTCATCATCAGTATATAATCGGTAATAATTCGGGCCTGATGACATCACAACTGGATCTCAAACAACGAGCTCCATCGTCGTTGTCACCAGAGGCCGATAGAAACAGAAATTCAGGATTGGAAGTGGGGCTGGGTCGACAACACTCCACGGAGGGGCGGAAACGAAATCTGTGTACAAGCATTAGACTGTAACCCAGCGGGACATCGCAGCAGAGGCAGACACAGAGGCTCATTGCGGCGAAGCCTCAATAAAGAAATAAAAGAAGTCTACCGAAATCTAACCGGGCAACAGGTTAAAGCGATAACTGGATAACGCTCAGGATGGAGATCTTTCAAGTCGGCTCTTTGCACCACCCGGAGGTGTACAGGATCCATAAGTAAGTAAGTTATGTTGATCGTGAAATCGACGAAATCAAACACTGTGCACTGGAGGTCCTCCGGAAGATAAGAAATGTCTCTGAAAGAGGTTAATTCTAGACACTTGTACTAAAGGATGCATTTTTAAAAACTAACACTGCATCGTGTTCCTGAGTGGGCAATGGCGGTGCTCCGGAAGATCCGGAATACTCATAAAAGTATTCAAATAATGGCACTCATCTTGAAAGCGCACATTTTTCCAAAAAAATATCATCGTTTTCTGAGTTACAAATTATTGTTGTGACATCTTCGTTCGTTTCATGGTATTCATCTTTAAACCGCGCAAGTTTTTCATTTTTTTTAAACAAAATTTCGATCTCGTATTCTAGTAAAGCTATTTTAATTTCAAAATTTCTTGTTGTCGTACTCTGAGCAAGAAACAATGCTCGTGAGTCGTGACATGTTCTCATAAACCTCCAGCGGAGGTCTAAAATGATATCGACTCAAAGACGCAAATTATGCCATAATAAAACATATTTTCTGGGTTACTGTTATGGTTCCTTCAAACAGTTTATCAAGAATTTTCTATTCCACATCTCGATATATCGACTCATGGAGGTTTGACTCATGGAGGTTTGACTGTATCTTTAAAGAAACCGTGCTTTTATATAATAAGTTTCATGAATTCATCACTTTTACGGTTTTTCCTAATTTTCCGGAGGACCTCCAGTGGCCACACAGGTTCAACAAAATGGAATTTTCTTTTTCAATGGCTCTACTGGAATTTGTCCTGCTTTTCACGTTAAAGTAAGCCTAAACTGTTACGATCCATACAAAAAATAGATGCATCATACAGAATGTGTGACATAGGGGGAGGGGGATCAAAATTGCCATTTTTTGCATTACGTAATTAATGAATCTTCCCTATCTTGTGTGACAAGTACAATGGATACACTATGTCCAGGGAGTCGAGAATACTTCCCACCCAAGAATATTCTAGACCAAACCGAGAATCAAATTCGCTATCTCCGGATTGGAAATCCCACGCCTTTGCTCGCAAGGCTACTGGATATCCCATCAAAATGGGTTACAACACCGACCGAGGAATAACCAGGAATTGTAATGAGCAATTCCAATCACGCCAAAAATTGGCCTATGAATCTGTTCCTTCAAAACCGACTACTGGGAACCAGAATTGCCAAATTTCAAAAAGTCTGTTGGTAACGACTTTCGCGGAATCCATACCTTCAATTTGGTTACAAAAGATTGAAAATTGGCTTTTGGGAGCGATTTGAAGTTGGGGTCATTTTTGACCCACTAATGCACAATGTGTCACTTTTTTTGTTATGGCTTTCCTAGAGGTCGCTGAAAGCAGGTCACACCCACAATTTTTCGTTTCCAAAAGTTAGAAAAAGTCAGAAAATTTTGAGCCCCTATATCATTTTGTTACAAAACTACAACGTTTTTAAACCATCTCTGGGCCAACATTATGGTTAATTTTTTTGAACATTTTAGAATTTCTGTAAAAAATCAGAGGTACATGAACCCACAGTATTGATATGCATTTCTTGCAGGTGAAAATGGTTTTAGCCATCCGACAAACACAAGAAGGCCAGTTACGCTGCAAGCAAAGATAGATGTATCAGATTCAAGAGGATTTGCGAATCATTAATAAGCTGAAAGATTTGTCCACCGATAAATTGGATGACCGACATTTTACTACTTTCATAAAACTAAAACAAGTATCATCCATCAGTATTGTAACTTGAAACTTATCGAACGTTCGAACTTTTTCGTCATCTCATTATTTCCAACAAATTCGTGAGCCCCCATGAAACGCACACATCTGTCATCGCCGTTTTCTATTCGTTCGTCACACATCCGATCCAAACCAGCCGGTCTCCGAGCAGAAGCCAAGCCAGGGTACTAAATATTTCATCTCGAACGAACAAGTACACAGCACTTGACAAGGTGGTGGCCTTTGCACAGATGTAGATATACTGCCGTCAACCAAACGAGGTCAAACCAAACCTGCACCGAAACCCGAATCGTGAAAAACTAGATCATTGCTGCGATCCTTTCTAAACCGACCAAGCAGTGACGCTGTGCTCTAACGAAAGACGTCGATTCGACGTCAGTTTTCCCTTGTGTTACTCTACACTAAACACGTGAGGGTAAGACGAATAGGAAATGGCGCGCACTGCGTCAGAACTATAGATTTTATTATTAAAATTACATCGAATTAGTAACTGTCACTAATAAATTACCAATATTTAAAATTACCAGAGCGATAATGTACACCAACATAATATAATTTTAATAAGCCAATAGCATTATGTCATAGTTGACAATTTTTTTATATTGCACCTTACTAATAATTGCAATTTTAACACCGTGTTTCGCGTGTACTAAACCAACTGGTACCCGGCTTTATGCTCCGCATGCCGACAGATTTGACGGTCACTCGTACGTACGAACCGCCACCTTGTCTCGTGTGGCGACTTCTTCTTCTTTTATTTTATTTTTTCGTCGAGTAGGTATTTTGTGATCAGCGAGATTTCCTATGAATGTTCAATGTTCATTTGTTCCAAAAGTATGCAAGTCGGGCTCTCAAGCAGCCACCTTTGTGTATGATGTTGAACACCGATTGGCAAGGCGACCGAATTGTGAATGTCATGAATCATTTACCCCCGGGCTACACGGCATGTGGCTGCCATCATAGAAGGCTTTCCGTTCGTTGGAATGGGTTTCCCTTCTACGGCGGCGGCGGTGTATAGATTCGCTACTCGAACCATAAAAAAGTCTACGAAAAATGAGAATTTAAATGCTACCGTCATCGTCCCCATTGGGAGCTGCTATGGCATGCAAGTAAAACCTTGAATGGCCATTTTACGAGCTAGTTTGGCTGGACTTGAGTGGAGTGTGGCCGGCTTTTTCGCTTGGTCAGCACATCATTAGCTTAGATTTTACTTCGCCAGATTGCCGGTTGTCTGCAACATTATGTTTTTTTGTTAGGTACTTAACTCGACCATGACTCAGACCTTCAGTCAACGAAACTGTCGATAGCTGCCTTTGTGTTTACCAATTAAGTGCCCCAATGAAGCCATTTGCTTCACGAATATTTTTCAGGCAGTTCCAAAAAGTATCTTTTTCGTCGTCGACGATCATCATCCCAAAACAAAATAACGAGTCTCAATCAACGGATCTATTTTTAGCATTGGTCGATCGCGCGAGTGGCCAAAATACAGCTAATCGCCCTTCTCGTAAATATTTTTGGCGACACACTCGACGTTTCCTCTTTCGCTGCTTCGTTCGCTGCTCTGCTAACTTCCTGTTTCGAAGCAGATTCCTCTTCAGCGCCATCGCGAACCGCCCGAGCTTCGCTTTGTGTTCCGCGAAAAGCCAGTTGAAGGCGGCGCTCGTAAAATTAACATTAATTAACTCGATCAAAATACCGACCGAATGCGATGCTGATGGTGCTTTGTTGTTGATGCGAGCGCGCAAAGTCATTTGCTCGTAGATCATTCGATCATGCTCCAACATATGTACGGTAGCTCTCGTGATCGTGGTCGAAGCAAAAGTAGGGAGGCAAAAGTTTCCCGACTCGAATGAGGAATTTGGCATTGAGGATGCATTGAAGGGTTTTGAACTAAAAAAAAATAGCGAACGTGCATCGCGTAAGAGCATCTCGTGATTTCCCCACGACGGAGATGATTGGTTTGGTTCTCAGAAAAAGTGTTTGCAATTTTATTACCCTGTTGGAAAAGTTCAACAATAATTGTTTGATAAATAATTGAGTCGAAAGCGAAACTGGCTTGGAAAATGTGGACAATAAAGTCAACTGGCATAACTGCATTCTTTGTGTCATTTTTTCGGTATCCAAAATTCGCCGATCTCGCCACCGCTACAGTTAATGATAACACAAATATCTTTAAAAAATATTAAATCAACATAAGCTAAATTTATTGCAAAGCAGCGAAGATGAAAAAATTGTTTGCACCATAGTTTGGTTCTTCTTCTGAACTCCTGAAAAATTGAAATGGCGTTCTGATTCATTTTAAAGCTGCAAATACTTTTGTCCGCTCTTGAGCTATTCACACTTACACTATTTTGCCGACCTCAGCAAAATTTTCGCCGAGAATCCTTTCTACCGAAATTGTCACATCCGTGATCCGTATGTTGTCATCACTGGAAGCGCTCATATTTGAGCAGGGTGGAAAAGGGGTGCAAGCAGCTGCGTTGATAACGCCAACAAGAAAAGTGAAAACATCCTGTTTTGTTGTGACTTTCTTCTGTCGTGATGTCTGTATGTGTGTGTGTGTGAGAGTGGTGTGGCGTGATATCCTTTTGTTTTCCCTCGTCTCATGATGGAGAAAACGATGAGTCTGCGCACAAGGGAATTTGCTTCGTTTCGTTTGTTGATGTCACACTGCAGCAATACGATGGAACCACGCAAATAATGGATAAGGTTTTTTTCCCTGATGTCCCGTGGTGCGGCTGCATTGTGGAATTTCTACTGGGATAGGTCCGGCGAGTTTCTGGTTACTGGATAATTTATGACTCCTTGATGTAGTAGGGCTGGACCAAGCAAGGGCGAGTGCAAAACATAGATAGGGAGAGCAAGTGAGACGCCGTTCTACGATACGCTGACTAGCAAGCGCTACACGTGTTTCAAATTGCTTTCGTGGCACTTTCACCTGTGCCTGTGACCTGTCTGGTCTGTTTACTTTGATATGTAGAGTGCTGGCATTAGAGTAGTGTTACGATTAGATTTCCGTACAATATGTCAGTTCGTTTCTAATTTCATTTGTTTCAAACTGATGACATAAATATTGATTTTTGTATTGCTTTCGCATCGCAGTACATTCAAACATTTCTTATAATTAATCTAAAAGACACATTTCTAGAATAATTTTATTAGCACAATCTCTTGATCGATAAGAAGCTCACATAAAATTACCACAAATTTATATAGAACTAATATGCCGGTAGACTACAAAGTAAATAAAAAATAATGGAAGGAGCGTCGTAAATAAGCCGATAGTATCATTAGACTAGCGAAAACAAGCAAAAAAACGCTCGAGAGATAATCGTTTTTAGAGTACTCACATTTGTTTGCCCAAAATACTAAATAGTCACTGAACTTTCAACACGCGCGCACTTTTATATCACATCGCTGATTCTGTGTACAACAAGCGAGGTTTTTTCGATACTGTTCAACAATATATAAAACCATCGATGATTGTGGCAAAATCCACCACCAGATGACTTACGTGTGGCTGGCAAAAACGAGGATAAATTGGTGGATAGCTCTACGCCAACCACCCAACGACACGTGAGCCATCGTTAGTGGACGCCATAAGGGACCACATCAGACGTGATAGAGAAAGTAATCTCAATTTAAAATGTCTTCAGCTTAAGACAAATATAATAAAAGATAGTTCTTGGAAAACATGGTTTTCAAGAATCTGGAAAAATCTCCATCTTGCTGATTGTGTTGAAATACATATTTTTAATAGAATGTGGAATATTCAATTATAAGCATTCCTCGGTGAAGGGTTGTTATAATCGGTCGTGCGTTCAATTCCATGGACTTGTCTTGAGGACTCCGGCACAAGGCACAAGAAAATAGTTTCAACTTGCACCTTGCACGAAGAACTTGTTTGATGCTTTTTGGAATTAATTGTAATTTTTTTTTGTAAAATTTTGATTTCTCGTACAGGTTTTTATAATTGAATCTAAACAATTTAGTCTAACGAATGAAATTGAAGTTTTAGATGAATAACAATAATTGGTCAGAATTTCCAACATTAAATCCAACGTTGTTCGAATTAATCTCCTATTTTGGTTGGTCGGAATGAAAGGAATGCCATTTATAGAAAACGTTTTGATAACTCAAAATTCTATATTTAGTATCATATTTCCGTTCTTATTTATTTTTCATTTATTTATTATCAGACTAAGGCCGGAGTGGCCTGTGCTGCACATAAAAGTCTTCTCCATTCAGCTCGGTCCATGGCTGCACTTCGCCAACCACGCAGTCTGCGGAGGATCCGCAAATCGTCCTCCACCTGATCGATCCACCTTGCCCGCTGTGCACCTCGCCTTCTTGTTCCCGTCGGATCGTTGTCGAGAACCATTTTCACCGGATTACTGTCCGACATTCTGGCTACGTGCCCGGCCCACCGCAGTCGTCCGATTTTCGCGGTGTGAACGATGGATGGTTCTCCCAACAGCTGATGCAACTCGTGGTTCATTCGCCTCCTCCACGTACCGTCCGCCATCTGCACCCCACCATAGATGGTACGCAACACTTTCCTTTCAAAACTCCCAGTGCGCGTTAGTCCTCCACGAGCATCGTCCGGGTCTCGTGTCCGTAGAGAACTACCGGTCTTATAAGCGTTTTGTAGATAGTCAGTTTGGTACGGCGGCGAACTCTATTCGATCGGAGCGTCTTGCGGAGTCCAAAGTACGTACGATTTCCAGCCACTATGCGTCTCCGAATTTCTCTGCTGGTATCGATATCGGCGGTCACCAGTGAGCCCAAGTACACGAATTCTTCAACCACCTCGATTTCGTCACCACCGATAGAAACTCGTGGTGGGTGGCTTATATTGACCTCTCTTGAGCCTCTTCCTATCATGTACTTCGTCTTCGACGTGTTGATGACTAGTCCAATCCGTTTAGCATCGCTTTTCAGTCTGATGTAGGCTTCCTCCATCCTCTCAAAGTTACGTGCCATGATATCAATGTCGTCGGCGAAACCAAATAACTGGACGGACTTCGTGAAAATCGTACCACTCGTGTCAATCCCTGCCCTTCGTATTACTCCCTCCAAAGCGATGTTGAATAGCAGACACGAAAGACCATCACCTTGCCGTAACCCTCTACGCGTTTCGAAGGGACTCGAGAATGCCCTGAAACTTGAACTACGCACATCACCCGATCCATCGTCGCCTTGATCAACCGTATCAGTTTATCCGGAAATCCGTTTTCGTGCATTAGCTGCCATAGCTGGTCCAGATCGATTGTATCATATGCGGCTTTGAAGTCGATAAATAGATGATGTGTGGGCACGTTGTATTCGCGACATTTCTGCAATACCTGACGTATGGTGAACACCTGGTCTGTGGTAGGGCGTTCACCCATAAATCCCGCCTGGTACTGCCCCACGAACTCTCTTGCATTTGATGTTAGTCGGCGGCATAATATTTGGGAGAGTACCTTGTAGGCGGCGTTCAGCAATGTGATTGCGCGGTAGTTGCTACAATCCAGCGTATAGCCCTTTTTGTAGATGGGACACACGACACCTTCCATCCACTCCTGCGGCAGAACCTCATCCTCCCAAACCTTGGTAATCACCCGGTACGTGCAGCGCTCTAGCCAGTGCCTCACCACCGTGTTCAAACAGCTCTCCTGGTAGTTTGTCAACTCCAGGGGCTATGTTGTTTTTCAGCCGGCCCATCTCCTCCTGGATTTCCTGGAGATTCGGAGCCGGTAGAATTATGTCCTGCGCGCGTTCCCCAAGATCCATCACCATACCGCCATCTTCGTCTGCCACATCGCCATTCAGGTGCGCTTCGTAGTGCTGCCGCCACCTTTGGATCACCTCACGCTCGTTTGTAAGAAGGTTCCCGTTTATGTCCTTACACATATCGGGCTGTGGCACGTGGCCCTTACGTGGACGGTTCATCTTCTCATAGAACTTTCGTGCGTTAATAGCGCGGTACAGTTCCTCCGTCTCTTCACGGTCTCGATCTTCTTGGTGGCGCTTTTTCCTCCGAAAAATCGAGTTTTGTCTGTTCCGCGCCCGTTTGTATCGTTCCTCGTTCATCCTCGTGCGGCGGTACAGCAATCTCGCCCATGCTGGATTCTTCTCCTCAACTAACTGCTCACATTCGCCGTCATACCAGTCGTTTCTCTGATTCGCAGCCACCGTGCCTAGTGCAGCGGTTGCGGTGCTTCCAATGGCGGATCGAATATCTCTCCAGCCATCTTCAAGAGACGCTGCGCCTAACTGCTCTTCCGTTTCACTTCCAGCTGCTGCGCGTAGTCTTGGGCTAGTCTACCGTCTTGTAGCCGCAGAATGTTTAACCGCGGCGGACGATTTCGACACGTTTTGTACACCGTCGAGAGTTTTGAGCGTAGACTTACTGCAACGAGGTAGTGGTCGGATTCAATATTCGCACTGCGGTAAGTGCGTACGTTCATGATGTAGGAGAAGAATTTACCGTCCGTTACTTGATTAGGTGATTTCCATGTGGCCTTGTGGATATTCTTTCAGGGGAAGAAAGTGCTTCGGACTACCATTCCGCGGGAGGCTGCAAAGTTTATGCATCGTTGGCCGTTGTCGTTCGATGCGGTATGCAGACTATCCGGTCCGATGACCGGTCTATACATTTCCTCCCTTCCTACGTGATCCTACGGATCCAATCGTGATCCTTTAATCGTCGCCTAGGTCGTTGCCGATTGTATCGAGTCGTATTATCTTCTATGTCGTTCGTAATGGTTGTTTTTAAAGGCGGCTTATTGAGCCTGCGCAAACCTCCTATATCGACGGAGGGCCGTCGTGTCAGGGCTATTTAGCGTCCCACCTAACACCAGGACTTGGGCTTGTGCGCTTTGAGAGGCACACGGTCGCTTTAGCGGAGCCTACTTGCGGATATATGCAGCTTTTTATAGAAGTTTAACAGGGCCCACTGTCAAACCCCACCACATCCTAGGCAGGCGCCACAACTCGCAGATGGCCTGGGGAGGGATCGTCAAGCCCTTGGACATAGTCCCTGTTGCCCGTATATCAAAGAATATTGTGACAAAATTTCATAAAATTTGGTCGACAAAAACCCTCCTGACAACAATAGAACAAAACCCGCCAAAGCCGTCTTTTCCCCTATTTTACAATCTTCGACGTTTCTATTCATCGTACAGTCTAAAAAGCTTACGAACTAATACGCGACTTGAACATCCGTTTATTTCAATTGAAAAAAGTCTGTTCTCCTTACTGCTCTATCGGGGGCATTAAAACGGAGTTTCGCCAAGAGATCAGGACAGTCGATGTTGTTCTGCAGCAGGTCGAATACGAAGAGCCTCTGAAGAAGCATTCGCCTACCCCTCCATAATCAAGAAATAAATAATTTAGAATGTAATCGATATCCATCGAGCGCTACAAATTTTGTTAAGAATCTCTTGGATAGCGTTGTAAGGGGCGTTATTTTTCAAAATGGTCGGGGTCGATTAGTTCGGTTTGTACTCGTTTTTTTATAAGGATTTTGGAATGCGATACTTGCTTATGAAAACTTCTAATAGTGCGTACAATAAATATCGAAGGGTTACTCTTTTTCAAGCGGCCGAAATCGTCGTCGATTTCGCTTCTACCCAATCCAAGGCATCTGGTAAAAAAGAAAATTTAAAAATGCACTCTATGCTGGAAAGTTATTATTTACAGCATTGATTTACAACAGTGTAAAAAACTTCAGTGAATGGTAAATTTTTCACTGGCTTCTTTTTCAGTACCGAACAATTAAAATACCTCTTATTTTCGAACCGTCATTGAGTTGCAATAAACATACCTGTAACGAGAGAGAGGTAAACATATCATTAGTAAAGCAGTTATCACAAGATCTAATATTTTTATCTAGATTGGATGTCAATTTGAATTGTGAATTTGAATTAATTGGAATTAAATATTGTTCCTACTGGAATTAGAAAAATTAGGAAATTGGAGTAAATTAACCATAAATGACCACAAATAAATTGAGGTTCTGTGTCATTTGGCGAAATAAACATAAAAGTTCGAAGATTGAATAATGGCTGGTGCTACCCAGCAATTCCAATAAGACATCGATCAAAAATTATTCGATTACTGTCAAAGGTAATCTTTCTCTGCGAGCAGGGTTATCCGATAATTATTGTCAATTTTAGGTTTAATTTGAGTTTAGTTCTCCAAATGAGACAGATCCTAACCTTCAATCTTTTCCAACAACTTCATGTCGATAAGAAAATTATTTTAAGCTTTTAGTGGAATGTATTCACTTGCCATAAGACGAATTTGGACTATTCCATGCCAATCTTTCTTTTATCTTTATGCTGATTTAGGACTAAACGCTGTTCATTAATCTAAAATAGTTCTCCGGGACAGCGTGTACCATGTATGTAGATTGATTGTTGAGTTGTCTGGCTGGCATTGAAGATAATTACTCACACTCGACTACGGTCGACAACTTGAGTTGCTTTCAAAAGCATCTTCTTCGAAAATTCAGAAGCTGCAAGGAAATGCTATTAGCTGCTTTATCTCAGAGATTTCCATGGTCTCAGAACCAGTACTGTAATTTCTCATTTTCAATGAGAGATGTCACGCGATGTTTACACATCTGTCCCTTTGAATATCTATAGAAACGCGAAGGATGAATGGCATGCTACCAAAATCTCAAAAAAATATTTGTTCCGTGACAGGGCATGAAAGTGTGCAATATCTAAATTCAGAGAAATTCATATTCCTTATTATGTCAAAAAATTGGATATATGTTATTTTTTTATCTCAAATTTTACCAATTTTACTAAAATCATGTTTTATCAAATAAATTGATATAATTCGACAATGGAAGAACAGGGTGGCCACTGAAATTCGATTTTCAAATTCCCGGTTTTTTCCCGCTTTTCCCGGTAATTTTTGTCAAATTTTCCCGGTTTTAATTTGACTTGAAAAAAAAATATGGTAAGAGTTTTTATACTTTAACTAGATATTTTATTTTCTGACCAAACTGGAGGTTAGTTTTATATCGAAGGAACTGATAATTTGTAACGAACCTTTAAGATAGATACATGAAATAACCAGCAACGTATTTACGAAAATGGTTAAAAAAAGGCATTCTGAAATTTTGCACTTCGTTACCATGTAGTTAGTGTTAACCGGCATTTATTCAATATCGAATTGTTATTCTACATTGGCACCTAATTACCATGATTTGATTCTTTTCTTAGAACATGCAACTTTGCAAAACATTCGTATTTTTTTTTCTTGGATGCACAACTTTTGATAGTTTCTGACAGTGGCAATGGAAATTGTATGCCTGTCTAGTAGGGTTCTTCCTTCCTAGAGCATAATGTTTACGGAAAGCAATAAAGTTATAGTTATAGTATACACTTAACTCATTTCACAGTATTCGGTAATTTTCACCGAAATCTCAACAGCAGAACTGTTCGGTAATTATTTAACAGATTTTTTGTAATTTTTTCCACTGTTCAACTGTGAAAATCACCGAAAATCAGTAAAATTATTTACCGAACAGGTCTGCTGTTGAGATTTCGGTAAAATTTTACCGAATTCGGTGATTTATTTTAAGTGTGTAGCCGACATCTTTTTAATGTTTAGCTTTCGGTTTCATCTTCTTCTTCTTCTTCTTCTTTGTTGGCCTTACATCCCTCACTGGGACAGAGCCGCCTCGCAGCTTAGTGTTCATTAAGCACTTCCACAGTTATTAACTGCAAGGTTTCTAAACCAAGTTACCATTTCTGCATATCATGAGGCTAACACGATGATACTTTTACGCCCAGGGAAGTCGAGACAATTTCCAATCCGAAATTGTCTAGAGTGGCACCGGGAACCGAACCCAGCCACCCTCAGCATGGTCTTGCTTTGTAGCCACGCATCTTACCGCACAGCTAAGGAGGGCCCGGTTTCATCGTAATCAGACTATTTCAAAGAATACCTTCCTGAGTAACTGATGGAGCTTTTTGAATTATCGCAACATTATGTGAGGAAAGACACAATTATTTCTTATAAAGTAAATTAAACTCAATTACAGTGTTAAACCTAGGAACTTAGCAATGAAATAAGCACTGTATAACCTCATTATAGTGATTGGCATAATTTTTCTGAAGATCTACAAAACTATTAACTTATTTGAACACAAATTCAACCCGAAGATACTCTTTGTTATTATTCAGTTTTCCAAAAACAAATTAAACACATTTTAGGCAATCAAAACATTCGATTCGTAATTTATTAAACTTATTTTTTTTTTAATTTCTAGAATTAATGTCTTGAAAGTAAATCTTGGATTTTTATTGAAAACTTTGAACGGCCCCATTCAATATTAGTATATTGAAATGTTCTAAGCTTTGGAACCTATTCATTATTCCCCGTGTAACAAATTAGAAAACTATCTTAAGTATCTTTTTACCATCATAACCTTCTATAGTATTAGGTTAGTTGTTGGAAAATACTAAACTAAAGATATTTTATTCTTCAGAATATGACAGATATATTCACTAGTAATTATTTTCAATTATTTGAAGAATTTTCAAATATAATTCCAAACAACTCTTGAACATGTGTTAAAATATATATTTTTACTATATTCTTTTTTTTCGAATTGTGGGCAATTGGAAATTACATACAAATAACAGAAGTACAAAGACATACTTGGACATTAGATTCTCGAAAGAATGATTATTTCGATATTCGATTCTATGCGTTTATGCCTTATAACATAATATTTATTATATATGGCCGGGGTTCTACCAAATCACACCAAGCGCCAAAAAGATACTCATATTTTTGTCCTAGTTTTTGTTTAACAGATTTAATTGATCACAAATAGTATAGGTTCTATACTGTAGGATATTCCTCAACCCCATAACTGAGGATATCCTACAACATATGTACGCATGAATTGATTTGTAATAATTTCCGTTTTTTTTTACGTACAAAATATTGTTCCTTGCAACAAAATGTCAACTCTCGTCATCATTTTCCAAGGCTCTCATAGATGTGGAAAATGTATCCGCAGTACAAACATCACGTGCTATCAAAGCATTCATCGCCTCAATCCACCACGTGACGGCAGAATTTTCAAAAATATCAAAGTAGCTTTTTTTCTGGATGTTTGTTTCTCTTAGGCGACTTTCTGGCGCTCATATTTCGTTGCGATTATAAATAAGCGGAGGAGTAGATTTTTTTTATGAGCGGTACAATATCACACGTCAGTCAAAAAACCGCTTACTCGAAATTACAATAAATTAGAATCAAAATGATGAAGAGAAAATTTGATCTAGAAAAAAACTACTTATGTTTTATAAGTCAAACATTCTGTACTAAAATCAAATAACTCAGTTAGAATGCAATTGAATAATGAATATAAAAAGTGAAAATATTTCCTTTTATATCAAGCTCATTAAAAACTTTGAAGAATTTTGAATGTAAGTTGTCAAGAATTAATTTTTCCCGGTTAATGTTCTGAATTCCGGTTTTCCCTTTTTTCCCGGTGACTTCAATTTCCCGTCTTTTTCCGCTTTTCCCGTTTTTCCCGGTTCGGTGGCCACCCTGGAAGAAGATACAGACGATATTCTCATAGCAAAACACGCGTTTCGAAAAGCCCCAAAAGAGATATTCGTGAGAAATGAAAAATTAAAAAACTACAGCTTTAACACTTTTTATAAGTTTTATCATTATCATCGTATTGCAAGATTTACGAAAAGATGCATTTCGGCCTAAAGCATACTTTTAAGAAAAAAAATTGTTCTACAAAGTTGTTCTTGGTACTTGAGCTCTCATTATAGAGTTACCGAAAAATAGGATGGGCCATTTTATAAAAATGTGAATTTTTTTTTATTTTGCAGAGTACACTGGATTTTGTTTTTACGCGATTTACATTTTCTCAATTTTCCACTCATCCTAAATGTTTAACGTATATTAATTATCGTGTGATTTTTCTTTGATTTATTCTGGATTTTTTGAAACATGTTGCGAAGAGTTTGGTGGCAAATTGAAGTCACACGATCAAAAATACGAGCGAAAAAAAATCGTGTAAAAACAAAATCCTGTGTATTGACATTTTTCCAATCAACTTTGCTATATGAACTTTTTATGTACCTCTTAAGCTCACTTGTTTAGAGTAATTTTACTTACCAGGATTAGGGTGTCCCTCAAAAAATAATATGATCTGCTCATTGCTCATTTCATTTTTTATTTTTCACGGATGTCACCTTCTGAAGATTTTTGGAACTTTTCAAAACGTGTGTTTTGCTATAAGAATATCGTCTGTATCTTCTTCCGTTGTCGAGTAATATCAATTTATTTCAAAAACCATGATTTTAGTAAAATTGGTAAAACTTGAGATAAAAAAATAACATATCCCCAATTTTTTGACATAATAAGGAATATGAATTTCTCTTTCAAATGCCGTGTAAATATATTTGTTGGTTTGCCCTAACCGGAGATATCAACTTATGAAAAAAATGTAATTTTGACAGAAAAACTATTATAACTTTTGATCGGAAAAAGATATTGAGCATATTTACCCATCGGCGTGATAACCCCTACACCTACCTTTGAGTGGTCTTGTTGTGTAGGGGTTATCACGCCTATCTAGAGAGTAGCATATCAATTTGTCCATTTCGAAACATATGCTGTGCATATGCACAGCCAAGATATTTAACAAAAAACTTATGTTTTATTTTATTTGCAGTGGTGTAGTCAGAATTTATTTAAGAAAAACATTGATTAATCCACCTAGCGGTATCGGTGTCTTTCCAACTTTTGAGTCCATAGTCCGATTCAGTCGATTTTAAATATGAAATGATAAGATAGGAGTCCCATTTGAATGCAACTTGTCGGTTAAGAATGGGTGCCAATAAAATAGCTAGACTGTTAACGCGTTTTTTGTACAAAAAAAGTATTATTTCTTTTGAGTCCATTCTCCAATCCATCAAATTTTTAATACGAAACAATGTTTCAATAGGAAACAGGATTTCCCATTAAATGCAACCAGTTGGAAGCAAATAAGGATAAGGATAAGTACCGCAAAATGGGTTAGATCTTGTGCACTCAAATCACAGACATCACCTCAATTCGCCGACCATAGACGTTCGGTATATAATACTATGGATCTCTGAGCCATCTCAAATAATGTTAAAAATGTTAAAAATTTAAAATTATTTGGATGTTTAAAATTTAAAGATAATTTGGGAGATTTACTCTGGAAGCTGGAAGGGGTCGCCGTGGTCACAACTAATAATTTGGTTTTGCTGAAGTTGTTAACTTAGCTCAAACTCTGCTTACCTAAATGAACGTCCATAAATTACATAAGAGTCACAATCCATACACAGTTTTAAAATGATTGATGTAAAAGGTTTGAAGGAGGGTTGAAAATGATTGATTTTTGCGTTACGAAATTAATGGATTATAGAGGGATATTCTGCAAGGTAATTTCCTTTACAAAACCTCCAATTGTAAGGACATCCGTTCTGATGATGCATTTCTACTTGTTTTACACATGGTCCTCAATGGCAATTGTACTAGAACGAACCGTTTTATCACAACGTCGCTCGTTGGGGAAATATTTCTCTGCCTTTTTTTTCGCATTTGTATCAGGTGATGAGCATTTTTTCATGTCTTAATATGATCGAAAAAACTTTAGGGCTTTTTGTCTATCGTTGTTAATATATATTAAGAGCGAATTCTGCCATCCCTGTTATGCACCCAAACTATGGCGGCGAGGTTACGTTTTCATGTGTCGAATGAGTGACTGCTTCATCAATTTTGGAACCTTTGGATTGATATCAATAGCAAATCTGAAGATGTTGTCTCAAATGCTACGGCTTAATTGACAATCGATCAAGAAATTGTATGGAAGAAAAATGAGGAAACAGACTTATGAAAGTACTTGAAGCGAGAAGTTTGTGGACATGTTCTAGAGAAAATAGTTTATTCATGGAATCAAGATTAAATATATAAAACACCCCTACTTCAGTCCATACCATTCCAGCTACGTTCATGTTTCTTCATATAATCATATTTTGTATGAATATGACAATATGAATTCATGGATTTGACATACAAGCCTATAGTCAAGTTTCAATATACAAAATAGCTTCTTTTCAACCCCCTCGAATAAACTTGATACGTCGAATATTGTTAAAATAATCACTTTGATATTATAATATTGAAATTTAAAAATGAAAATAAAAAAAAATCGAAGAAAAAAAATACTCCGGATAATCGAGTCCCCGGATAATCGAGTCCGACCTGTAATAAAAGTTTGTTTAGGGCAATTTTTAGGGTTTCCAATGATTCAAATTTATTTACACATGTGAATAATTGGAAACCTAGAGGTGAGCCAGCCCAGGGTTGAAAACCTCTAAAATAAAGACAAAAAAATGGAAACCGTAACAATTACTCTAAACAAAAAGCATTATTTTCTTAAGTCCGTTCCCATTTTCTGTGCAGCCACAGACCGAATCAAAATGGCTGCTCGATGGAAAATTGAAAAACTTACTTTGGATAAAAATGGTCGATGTACTTCATGACCACCTCGCGCAGAATATCCTTCTTTCCGCCGGACAGCGAATACTGATGCACGGACATCATGTCGCTTTTCATTGTGATGCGAGCGCAGCAACTGAAATCGAACCCGACTGGAACGGCGACAGCAGACAGCAGCACTTGTGATTTTTCTTTTTCCGCCCCTCGCTTAAAACAGGGAACGGCAATGATGATGGCGATGGCCCAGCGTTTCACTGCATTCAACTTTTTATAAATTCACAACCAAAGCACCGTTTTCGCCTGAGCTCGGTGCCTTTTTTTTCTCCACACACTTTGAATACCAGAGAAACAGTTGAACACTTTTTAAAAATCTGCGCTCGTTACTAAATCATACTTGGAAGGTTTCTTTCTCCCCACAGTAATTCATCAAGTAAAAAATGAAGCCACTTTCCTCCAGCCACGGTTGCTACAATGTACAGTTTTTCCTTTACGTAATAATCCGACTCCGACACCAAACGGCACACGTACAGCCGCTCAATTGTTGCAATCTTCTCCACAAATTTGATTATTTTATGAATTAGTCTAATTGGCAGCGAAAAAAAACCCGATGCAACACCGCAATAGAAACGAGGTCTCAACACCGACCGATCCGGCCGCACTACAGAACAACGATTTCACCTGATTTCACAAAACGGAACCGTCCGTAGAAAAACAGAGCCCCCGAGCTCAAGGATTTACACGAACAGAAAAAGCACTTTGATGGTCGATTGCCCAGATTTCAAAATGGCTGTTGACCCAATGGAGTCAGTTTCCGTCAGTTCTTCGCAGCGAATTTTCACCAGGTGGCTATTTTCCACCTTTGCATCAGTGCACCACCTTCAGCCACTGCACAGAGTTTCCTATTATTGTGACTGCAACACTTGAAACACGGTTCTAATAAGATATGGGCGTCGTGTATTTATCACTCGACGGGAGACGTAACGGGGAAGAAGGGTCTCTGCTAGAAAACGGACCCTGTTGTATGGTCCCGCAATCAGACAGGGATTCGATTCATCGGTAGCAAGAGAGAAAGAGTCAGATCGTATTGTAGACGACGATCGAGAGAAAATCGGATCGCTATGGTCGGAGATTTAGATCGCGGTGTCACCTAAACACAGATCCTGTGTGCAAACCACCGTCTGTAGATTCTATGAGAAATCAGAAAATGGGCACGACTACGGCGTCGACAGCGTCGACGTGTTTCAAATTCAAAAGTCCACACTCTACTAGTATGCGCGCACCACCAACAGCCGACCATGGTAGTGCAGTTATTTGGTCTGGTCCGGTTGGCAGTACCATTGCTTGCGGTCTGGCACGAGACGTTGTTGGTTGTTGCTGCAATGCACAACGAGCACCCCATTCCGTCAATTCTGCCAGCTCGAGCCATCATGATCGCTCATGGCGACGACGGTCGATGCTGTTGGGCAACTCTCCCGACAGCGAGCCGAGTCGAGCCTTTCGGTGGCTGGCTCCCCCAAATCTATGCTCTCGCTCGAACTTCACGTCGACGTTTCATAAACATTGAAAGTAATGCAGCGGCGTATGCTCAACGGGGCGAAGAGTGCCTGGTTATTGTCACGACTTTTCTAGTAATTTTAAATGCAGAAATGCATTACATTAAAGTTTATATAAAAAAAATCAAATTGTATGGAAAATTAAAAACAAATAACTTTTTTTTAATTGAGCTGGAGTTGCTATCCAAATGCTAAATTAGTTAAAAAAAAAATTTGTTTGGTTCAAGATTGAATTCAAATTCATTCAAGACCAATAAAGTCAATCTAAATCCAAATCTATTCCTAATCAAATGTGATTCAAGAAGAATCATAATTCAGTCCAGTCCGATCAAAATATAATCTAAACCCAAATCAATTTAACCTAGGCTTGACCAAATACGATTCAAATCAAATTCAAAAACTAATAAAATTAAAACTCATTAAATTCAATCTAAATCCAAATTCAACTCAAACCCTATCCAATCAAAATCTAATTCAAATCCAATCCTAATCTAAGTCCAATCCTTTAGTTCAAAATTTCGAAAAAAAAATATCCAACTTAAATCAATTCATAACAAGTCCATAACCCTTTCATACTAATCTGCACATGTCTGTGATGAAAAACATGGGAAGATGGAACTTATTTTGGTGCGGATTTCTTCAGAAACCCAGTACTGCCAACCTAGGAAAACCGAAAACACTGAGCGAACCTCTACGACAACCATTCTTTTTCGCTCTCAACCAACGTTCGATGTATGGGCAATATTTGTTTTTCTCAGAGAGCTATGGCCTCCCCGAACGAAAACATATTGGTAAATGGTAACTTCTCTCGCAACGAGACGTTTGTTTTGAATGTGTTTTTCTCATCCCCGTGGCTATGCGCGAATCAAACATTACCATGCAAGAGTGTGTTTACTTATGCTACGGTACGGACAGACGAATGGACGGATTGCAGTACACCGAGGCAGAACCAAAACAAAAACAGACCCTCGTCTCGAATCAACTTTGGACGAAGATATAGACACCAACACCAGGGAAGCTTTTCGGTAGGTGGGAGAATTGGCCACCGACTGCTCACTGCTCAGTTGATGTTTTATGAGCATGAGCGCGAGTAGAGTTGAATTCAATATTGGTCCATCGTGGTTCACGGTCGTAATGCCAAAGCGAAGGCAGACAACGATGAAGATGCGAAAAAATGAAAATATTAGACGATGCGATTGCAGTCGTTCTATGTTTGCTTGGAACCTACTTTCCTAGCGATATTGACCTGCTGAATAAGCGTGACCATCAAACCAAGCCTTCCCAACCTAATGTATTTTAATCTCCAATTTATGAATTAAAAATTTTCTTCAAGTCCGCCATTTTTGTACTCAAGTGTGAAGTCATACAAGAGCTGCAACAACAAATCATAAATCAATCATCATCGCCCAAAGAGCGACACGATGACTTGATTTTCTTACGCTGCTGCCACAAAACCAAAAATGAGATACCAATCAGGATAATCTACCACGCGTTGCATGTTGCGGTTAGAGTGACGACGGTGGTGCGTAACAGCGTGTAACCAAGACGGCGACATGTTGATGAGGTTGACCTAAATTTACCCAAAAGTGCCACCATGGCAATGTGCTTCGGTCTCGAGGCGGTAACCGGACGGACAGCAGCAGCAGCACCACCACCACCACCAAATTGGGAGTCAGTTTGGCACGCATTTTTACGCACACTTCATGTCGAGATTGGCGAAAACATGGCGAGGTGAAGTGTTCGTACTAAGACACTATACAGGTGGAGCATTTGTAAGAGTTGAGGTTTTGTACGTACCACACGTTAACTACGCATATCTAATTCGGTGTGGTTCAACGTTACCTCGAAAAAATGAAAGATGGAATTTCTACAAGTCACAAGTGTAGAATTCGAATAATTACTATTCCAGTTTATTGCACTATCTAAATGTTAGCTATAAATAGTGTAATTGGCAAAGTAATAAAAAATAAACCCGAATAATATTCACATAGTTAGTAGATGATACTGCCTATCCGGAGGTGCGCATCAATCTAATTAATGAGAGAACAATCATAGCCATCTCTAGAAGTTTTGAACCTTTAGCCTAAGCACAGTAAATTGAAGGTCGTCGTGGGTAAAGTTTCGAAGGGTATGGTCGATTTCAATGCGGAAAAGACAAATGGACTATGGGCGTGTCATGGTCTAGAAGAAATGAACGAAAACGGTGAGTTGTTTGCACAATTGTATTGCAATTACAGCTTGGTAATTAACCACTTTTCCAACGACAAGTGCGTAAAGTCATGTGGGTCTCTCGTGAACATACTAAAAAGCAGGATAAACAGAAGACCTAATCTTTTTGCCGTACAGTGTTTTGAGCCGCCAACCACGTTCTGATTGATGGACGGCACTTCTCCGACATTATCGACGTCAGGACATATCGTGGGGCTAATATCGACTCTGACCACTATCTGGCGATGGTTAAACTGCGCCCAAAACTATCCGTCATCAACAATGTTCGGTACCGACGACCGCCGCGGTACGACCTAGAGCAACCTGATGTCGCCATTGCATACGCACAGCATTTCGAGGCAGCGTTGCCGGAAGAGGGTGAGCTCGATGGGAGCCATGGAGTCCCCTTCTTGAGGACTGCTGGAATACAGTTAAAGCAGCAATTAACGACGCAGCGGAGAACAACGTCGGGTATGTGGGACGGAACGATTGGATCGACGAAGAGTGCAGACAGATGCTGGAGGAGAAGGACGCAGCGCGGGCGGTCGCGCTGCAGCAAGGCCGGCAGAACGTGAAACGTTGTAGACGGAAGTGGAGACAGCAAACCCGCCTTTTTCAGGAGAAGAAACGCGACCTGGAAGAAGCGGAGCGTGAGGAAATCGAACAGCTGTGCCGTTCTCAAGAAACACGCAAGATCTATGAAACGCTCAACGCATCCCGCAAAGGCTTCGGGCCGCGAGCCGAAATGTGCAGGGATAAGGCTGAAAGCATCTTGACTAGGGTGGTCTAACCGGTAGTACCGAAACCGGTAATACCGGTATTACCGAGAAATTTTGAGTACCGAAAATACCGGTATTAGAGATGGAAAATACCGGTATTTTAAATTCTGCTCTCATAATCAGAGACTCACCATGAAACAAACACTTACAACACTTCAATGCGTGCATGAATGAACCTTTGCACAAGTAAGCATCATTTACCACGTTGCTCCATTCTCTTATCCATCTGTCAAATTTGCAATGACTTTTTTCGTCAATGAACATTGATTACATCGTCCTGAATTTTCCCGCAATAAATGAAATTGTGAAGAAAGTACGAGCCGTAGTAGTTCTCTTCTGGAGATCATCTCTGAAAAACGATTTACTACAAAAATATGTCCGTTCTGGATTCGAAAATAATGTGTATTACTGGCTGATACCAAGACACGTTGGAATAGCATGTGATCCATATACTCGAACGGTTCTATGAGTTGAAGGAGTCTGTTAAAAAAAAAAACTCTGATCGATTTGAAGCTTCAATTCTAATTCAAATTCAATGGTGAAGATTTTTGCCGATAGGTGAATTCATGCAAGCCCTCGAACCTGTTCAAGCTGTTGTGGAACTACGATCAGTGTACGCCGATTTTAAAGTTTTTTTTTTGAATAATCCTACCGTAAAGCAATTGATAAAAAACGATTTTGAGATTTTATTAAAGAAATAGAGATTAGATCTTGAAACGTCTAATCTTTCCCAATTTGATCGTTGAAGCTGAGACAACGACCACATCTGACGATCGGTACGAAGAAGATACCTCTATGGATGATTTTTCAGGTTTATCAGTTAAAGAACAACTCGTGAAGAGGCTTCAACAGATCACACCAGGATTCTTGCAAGCAATCCGTAAAGAATTCTACTGCAGTATCCCCCCGCTTATCTGGACCTCGCTAATCCGACGACTCGTTAGTCCGGATCTCGCTAGTTCGGAAGTTTCCGGAATAAAAAGTATCAACACTCATTTAAACACATCATGCTGCCAGATGTCAAATATGTGCTGAGATTTTGTTTTGGTTCATTAGTACTCGATAGTCCGGCCATACATTTGTCGGATCATCGGGTATACTGTACTATGAATCTGAAGAGATTAAGGGCAAGTACTTGACATTGATTTTCAAAGCTCTTGGAACCATTTGTCCAACTTCAGTTGAACATTGCCAAAAAAAAATCGTGGCGAATTGGGAGATGAATCACTCAGTATGCCATGTTCACTTAAGTTTCACTTTGTCCAGCTCAACAAGCAATGATTTTGATTTGATTTGATTTTGATTTGAAGTTTGTCAATCATTGTTGTTTTTAGCGTTAGCGTTAGCGTTAGCGTTGTTACGGTATACTTCGTAGATTGGACACTAGTGATACTCATGTTTCTTATGGAATCCTTATCCAGATTGCTATCGGAAATCAAGGTGGGGAGTTACCCTTGATTCCAATCTAAGATAAAAATGGCATAAGCATGAGGATTACTACTCCCGGCCACGCCCATCTTTACCGTAACTAGGGATAGGAAAGGAAATGTTGATGTAGAACTTACTTAACGAGAGGCCCCCGACTTGGCGACGCCCTCATAAGTTCTACGGAGTTGGTGGTTGGGTAGGGTAAGGTAGGTCATGGAGGTTTGCCTCAAACTGGCAATTCGACCCACAGACTATGTTGTTTACCTGTTTTTATTTAAACTCTTGCCAGCCGGCTGTCGAAAGAGTATGCTAATATCGATTTTATTTACAGTTTATTCTTTAAATAATTTACAGGCGATTTCTTAACCTCAATCTATCAACAACTATCCGTTGAACAAATCTAAATTTACCAAATTTGTACTTTCTACCCAGTGAGCAAAACGATTCTTCTAGGTTCATCGAATACAAAAATCAAACCAAGCCTTTTAAAGATAAATATACTAAACATTTTACAAAGTTTTATTTGAAGTATTTTCGTGATTTCTGATATAAAATTCAATAGCTCTGTGACGTAAACGGCATAAATTCACCTGCTTCTGCTAGTGGGAATAGTGTTCAACGCGATTCATAACTCTATCAATCAATAATGACAAGAACGAAGAAGCTGTTTATGATGGTATAGTAGTGAATGTAAATTTGTTCTAATAGCTCTTGAAGGTTGGACACATAATTGTTAATATCGTTTTAAATTTATATTGGAGAGGTCTTGAGAGAAGTCGACCGATTATTGTGCCCGTGCTAATTTTTGTCTAAGTTATGATTTTCGCGAGAGTTAGAGGGAGCAGATACACAATACACAAACGACATCAAATATGGGTAATGTCAGGTGAACAAATAGTAATTTGTTGAAAAAACACAATATTAAACTACTAATAAAATCTATATCTAAATAAATTTTAGGTGTGGACCCGAATGAGCAATTATTTTTATTTATGTGTGGGTCCATGCCGATTGTTTTAGGGTGGGGCTATTGCAAAAATGTATAAAGGCGACAGACATACTATATATTAGAGTGGGGCGTCATGGTCATTTTTTCAAATCAATGGTTTTACGAAGCCATTCTGGGTCCTGAACAACTGTGCAGAATTTGGGACCGATTGGTTGCTTTCTCGCTTTCCGCATCGCGTTTGAAGTTTCTATGGAAATTAATATGGGAGAACGTATATTTTTGCATTTCTACTACTAGAGGTTTCAGTTCATCGTAAACCAAGTGGCACATTACGTTAAAGTATAACCCAAAAGATGCCGAAAAACTTTGCTGAAGGAGGCACGTTGCTGGAACGTCCACGAAAAAAGTTATAACGCTTCGAACATTGAGTGTTCAAACCATATGCAAAAAATCATTTATTCTGCCAGCACTGCCGAACTACGTGAAGTAATAATTTAACTGAGTGTTATTTCAAAATTATTGATTTTATAGGACTTTGGAGCTAATGGGAGATATTCGAAATGATTTCACAAAGTAAAAATTCCGACTAGAACGAAAATGGGTTTTGCCCTCTGACAATTAAAGGTTGTCCGGTAGTGCTGGCAGAAACATTGATTTCTTGCATGTGGTTTAAACAATCAATTTTCGAAACGTAATAACATTTTTTGTAGACCTTCCAGCTGCGTACCTTCTTCAGCAAAGCCTTTCGGCATCTTCCAGGCTATATGCTAACGTATTGAGTCACGTGATTGATGATAAACTGAAGCCGCTAATAGTAAACATGTAAAAAAGTACGTTTTCTCATATTAATCTCCATGTAAATTTAAAACGCGATGCGGCATGCGATGTCGCAACCAATCGAGCCCATATTTTGCACAGTGGATTGGGGTCTCAAAACGATTCAGAAAAACCTTGATCTCACTTGATCGGACGAAGTTTGAGTTTTTCCATACAACTGCGCCCCACTCTACTATATATAAATATTTTTCGCAGTGTACAGTCATATTTGCATTATTACAGCATAATATGAACATTTTTGTATGAAATTTCAATGGGAGAACCTGATTTACATTCCAATGATTTGATTACATGCATTGACATTCCCATGAAATGTTGAAAAAAGAATTTTCACAATTTTGTTAAAAAAAATAAACATCAGTTTGTCCATAACAGACATATAGGCAAGAAGATCATCCCGAAACGGAACATGAAAATTAAATGGAGTATCGACTATAGGGAAGCAATTTCCTATTATGGACCGCCAATGGTTATACTATAGGGCAAATTTAGCCATACTTTCAAATCTAATTTCAACGGATAACGTCGCGTATCTGAGTTTTTTTGTATGTATCATGCAAGGGAGATGCAGAACTCCATATTAGATATTACACGAGAATAAAATGTAGGAAACTTCCTCGCCTTATGGGAGAAAGTGTAAAATTCCGCTATTAGGGGGTCCACTATTGGTTATTTTACCTTACCGTGTTAAACGAGAGAGTTTGTCAATCATTGTTGTTTTTCACCCAAAAGTCCAATTTAAAAGTCTTTTTTACACTTCTGAAATTTTTACAAATACCGGTATTTTACCGGTATTACCGGTATTGACTTCACAAAATACCGAATACCGATAGTTGTCAAAAATGGCCTATACCGACCACCCTAATCTTGACGGACGAACGTGTGGTGATCGAAAGGTGGAACCAGCACTACGAGGAACATTTAAATAGCACTGGGAGTACTTGACAGTACCGCGATATAGGTAATGCGACCCCGGTACGGTAGTTTACTGAAGCCTCTCAATTACCACGAAAAATGAAGATAGAAAAAAAGAGAACGTTAGTTTTGGCAAACCAACGCGGCAACGAAATAAGGACCATGATTGGAAACTTGGTACCTGGAATGTCAGGACCCTAAATGAACCTGGACGAGTGAGCCTTCTGGCTCGTGAATATCAGAAGATTCGAGTGAACGTGGCCGCTTTTCAAGAAGTCCGATGGCCTTGATCCGGAAAACGTGAATTCCGAGCCGTGGACCCCACGACCAACACTGCATTCAAATATAACATCTATCACAGCGGCGGCGGAAAAGCAGAGCATGGAGTTGGTTTCGTAGTGATGGGCAAGCAGATGAAGCGAGTGATGCGTTGGAAACCCATTAGCGAACGAATCTGTGTGTTGGGGATACGGGGAAAATTCTTCAATTACAGTCTAATCAACGTTTACGCACCGACAAACGATAAATCCGACGACGTGAAGGACACGTTTTATGAATGTCTTGATAAAGCCTACGAAATGGTGAGTTGACATCCGGGAAGGGGCGCCTAACATAGCTCTGGTCTTCACAAGTTCCAATACTCTCGCTTCCACGGGTCTTCCGATGACAATTGACCGCCAGCTAAGGGTTGCGTACTTAGCTGATAGTGTAGCCTGG
Source organism: Armigeres subalbatus (assembly GCF_024139115.2). Classification (NCBI taxonomy): domain Eukaryota; kingdom Metazoa; phylum Arthropoda; class Insecta; order Diptera; family Culicidae; genus Armigeres; species Armigeres subalbatus. The sequence goes on along the minus strand of NC_085140.1, from coordinate 246,479,901 downwards.
GCACTGTTGTCCTTCTGACATCAGCTAGAGTGAGAGGGTGCTTCCTGTGGGGTCTGCCTAGGATGTGGTGGGGTTCGACAATGGGCTCTGTTGAACTTCTATAAAAATCTGAATGCGTCCCCAAGCAGGCCCTATCAAAGCGACCGTGTGCTGCTCAAAACGCACTAGCCTAGTCCTGGTGTTGGGTGGGTCTTTGAACAAATTTGACCCGACTGATCGAGCCAAGGAGGTGCGGCTCCAACAGCGTGTGTTCTGGCATCCAGCGGCTGAGTATGAAATGCTATTCCCCGGAAGCTACACCTAAGATGGCAGCCCCATCCCGGTGCAAAGGGAACCTTGGGCAAACAACCTACTGTTCCTGAAACATCAATTTGTTCGAGAATCCTATAATGAAAGAACATGGAACGTTTTAACCCTAGCCCAGCAGGGTAAATTGGCACAACTTGCCAATGAGGCACGCCGCATGAAGCTTGAGATCCTGGGACTGACTGAAGTCCGTTGGCCAAACTTTGGAGAACACAGAACGCCGTCGGGACAAGTTCTGCTATACTCTGGTTTACGAGGTGAACACGCTCCCCGCAATCGCGGAGTTGGCTTCCTACTAAGCGCTCAGGCTCACTCTGCGCTTATGAAGTGGGAACCTATAAGTGGCACCGGAAGGTGGCAGCGTGGAAGACCAATGGACCGCCATCAAGAATGCCTTCATCGCCACCAGCGAGAACAATCTGGGCGAACTGCGCACCCAGAGAAATCAATGGATCACCGATGAGACCTGGAGGAAGATAGAGGAGCGAAGAGAAGCCAAAGCCGCGATAGAGCGATCGAAAACCAGAGGAGCCAAAGTCTTAGCCCGTCAACGATACGCGGCTCTTGAGAAGGAAGTAAAACGCTCATGCCGACGGAACAAGCGAGCATGGGCAGACTCTCTGGCCGACGAAGGAGAGAGAGCCGCAACAACCGGGGACATTCGCCTCTTCTACGATATCATACGACGCTTAAGCGGGGCGAAGATGAATGCAACGATGCATGTGAATGATCAGTTATTGACCGACCCAACTGACCAGCTGAAACGCTGGTTGGAGCACTTTGAACAACTTTTTCAAGTGCCAGCCAGGCCATCACTACCTCGGCATGATCTGCCTAGGATCCGACGTATAACAAGCGTCTATACCGAAGCTCCATCACTGCTAGAGATTCAAACAGCCATCCAAAGCATGAAATCGAATAAAGCCCCAGGGGTCGACCGCATATCAGCCGAGATGCTTAAAGCTGACCCCATGACATCCGCTCAACTATTACATCGTTTATTTCGTAATATCTGGAACACCGCAACTTTCCCGGTCGACTGGATGCCCAAAAAAGGTGACCTGACTGTATGCGATAACTGGCGAGGCATTATGTTGCTGTGTACCGTTCTCAAAGTTCTATGCAAAATTATCCTAGCCCGGATTCAGGAGAAGATCGATGCGACTCTCCAATGCCAGCAGGCTGGATTCTGTGTGGAAGATCCATATTGTCACGCTCCGCATCATTCTGGAGCAGGTCAACGAATTCCAAGAGTCCCTTTACTTGGCATTCATTGACTACGAAAAAGCTTTCGACCATCTCAGTAACGAGTGTATGTGGGGAGCCTTGAGACGCAAGGGGCTTCCTGAGAAAATCATCGGCCTCATTGAAGCACAGTACGAGGCCTTTTCGTGTAGAGTGCTGCACAATGAGGTCCTGTTCGACCCTATCCGGGTCGTAGCTGGTGTGAGGCAAGGATGTATTCTATAACCGTTACTGTTCCTCATCGTAATCGATGAGATTCTGTAGATGCGATTGACCGTGAACCAAACCGCGGGCTGCTATGGCAGCCTATAACCATGGAGCACCTAAACGACTTCGAATTGGCTGATGACGTTGCATTCCTCACGCAACGGCGCTCTGATATGCAGAGTAAGCTCAACGGCCTTGCCGAGCGCTCCTCTTCGGCAGGTTTAGTCATCAACGTCAACAAAACCAAATCGTTGGATGTAAACACGGTGACTCCTTCCAGTTTCACAGTAGCCGGGCAACCAGTGGAGAATGGTGAAAGCTTCCAATATCTTGATAGCTAAATGGCGTCAGACGGTGGTACCAAGATCAACATAGGCGCACGTATCAAGAAAGCAAGGGCTGCCTTTGCGAGTTTAAGAAATATCTGGAAAAACAGGCACATAAGTGAACGCACCAAAATACGAATTTTCAACTCTAACGTGAAATCTATGCTATTACACGCTAGCGAAACATGACGTGTATCAGTGGAGAACACTCAACGGCTGCAGGTGTTCATTAACAGATGCCTGCGGTATATAATTCGGGCCTGGTGGCCTCACAACTGGATCTCAAACAACGAGTTCCGTCGTCGTTGTCACCAGAGGCCGATAGTAACAGAAATTCGGGATAGGAAGATCGGCCACACTCTACGTAGGGGCGGAAACGAAATTTGTAAACAAGCCTTAGACTGGAACCCAACGGGACATCGCAGCAGAGGCAGACCCAGAGGCTCATGGCGGCGAAGCCTAAATAAAGAAATAAAAGAAGTCGACCGAAATCTAACCTGGCAACAGGTTAAAGCGATAGCCGGGCAACGCTCAGGATGGAGATCTTTCAAGTCGGCTCTTTGCACCACCGGAGGTGTACAGGATCCATAAGTAAGTAAGTAAATAAATCATGGCAGAAAATCGTACGTACTTTGGACTCCGCAAAACGCTCCGATCAAATAGAGTTCGCCGCCGTACCAAACTAACTATCTATAAAACGCTTATTAGACCGGTAGCTCTCTACGGACACGAGACGTGGACGATGCTCCTGGAGGACCAAGGCGTACGTTTTCGAAAGGAAAGTGCTGCGTACTATCTATGGTGGGGTGCAGATGGCGGATGCTACGTGGAGGAGGCGAATGAACCACGAGTTGCATCAGCTGTTGGGAGAACCATCCATCGTTCACACCGCGAAAATCGGAAGACAGCGATGGGCCGGGAACGTAGTCAGAATGTTGGACAGTAATCCGGTGAAAATGATTCTCGTCAACGATCCGACGGGAACAAGAAGGCGAGATGCACAGCGGGCAAAGTGGATCGATCAGGTGGAGGATGATTTGCGGACCTTCCGTATAGTGCGTGGTTGGCGAATGTGTATATTTTGTGTATTGCACAGGCCACTCCGGCCTTAGTCTGGTAATAAAAAAAATACGACGGACTAGTGACAGAAACATTATCTGAACGAACCCTCTTTTTATAAGTAGTGTGCATGTAGTATACTGGCACAAGCGGAATCGCGCTTTACTGAGTAAAATTGTTTTCCCTACACACGACGGGAATAAAATAAAAAATTTATTTGATGTGATTCGTTTTGTTTCCGATTTTGGATGAACATATAAATCTATATAGTTCGTTGAATTCGATTTATGAAGCTGTACCCAATATTCGGCGGTCAATTTTCCCAAAGATTACACTATCCAACTCAGTGGTTGAAACAAACAACTTGTTTCACTTGGTAAACAAAACCATCTTCACTGTCGCCAACATGCGCCCTATTCGTTACACATGAAAACCAGTTCCTCAATCGGCCATTAACGGTTCACACCTTCGTAGATGGCATCGCTCGCTCGCGCATCACATACCGGTTCTGCTTCCTGAGCACCTGAGTGTACTATCCATTCTGGAATCGGTCAACCTGTTAGTTTTCTTTGTCGTACCTGGACCTTTATTTAAGTAGGTAGATCGGAGGGTACCGCTCGTTTGACCCACGTGCTGTCACCTTCTGATAACGCAAAGTAACGTCGTCGCCGGAAGGTGCCTCAAGCCAAGATGTCGAATAGATAACCAACGAATCGAAGACATTCGAAATAGTTCATTTGAACTTGTTTATCTACGCTACGCAAATCAACCGAAAAATGTTTAACAAATGCAACAATCTGCTATGTTGCGTTGAGCAGACCATGAAATCAGTGAAGCTGTTTCTTTAGCCGCCATGTTCGTCTGAATGGTCCCCATTGGCCCCAACCAATGCAATGGTGCAACGGATAGTTTGCATATCTAATTAGAAGTGCTAATGCTTTCACTTTTTCAACCCATGCCCATCTTGGTCGTTACATCTTCAACTGAAGGCAGCCCACAGGCCGCCAGGGTTGTTGCAATATATGTATTTCACCGTTTATTCAGTATCTTTATTATTTTTTTATGCTTCGATTTATATATTTAAGCGATCCATAATCAAACTTTTAACCAAATGTAAAGTTCTAGAAATACACATTTTCAAATTTAACAAAACCTATTATTGTCAAGTCAAAATACTTAGCTTGGATGAAAATGTGAAAAAATGCTACAAAACATAAACATTTAATTATAATCATTTCGAATTGTTCGAAAAGTACATTGTGTTACCAACCCTGCACACCGGATTGAACATCAAAGATGGATAATTTTTCCGATTACATCTTGATTAATTTTTACTCGAAGCTCCGCTTCTGAACTTATTCGCCGATTGATAATTTATGTAAAATAAGGTTTATTTTTATTTGCTTGCATCGGGGTTCGACGACCACGCGGAAAAGTAAAAATGTTTACAACTTGTACAGTAAAAGATGCTTCGACCTGTTAGTACATACGATGAGAGTAGGAAACATTGCTCCGTGGTGTGTCAATTTCGAACGCATGGAATCTAATTGTGTGCCAAACAATAGACCATTGATAATGAAAAATAATCACCGCAATATGCAAACAACCACGTCTGGTCTAATGTTGGAAAGCTCAACGGCAATTGAATGCATAAATCATGAAAAGAAGAATTACTCAAGCATGGAACCATGTATGTCTATCTGTCTAGCCAAACAACAGAGTTGCAACATAAGCACAATTTTTCGACTCTTGCAGTAATGCCGTGGCAGGAACCATGTGCAGCACAAAATATCAGCGGAACGCAGCAATCTGAATGGGGCTCCTTCAAATCGACCTGACAGAGACGATGACGAGCCCATATCCATTACCCGCCTCCATCGTCTCGTCATCATGCGCAACTGTACGATCTCTTCACTACAAGGTAATGCACTCCTCTACTACGAAGACAGTGCACCTCCATAGCAACAGAGCTCTACCTAGGTGCTTGCTGTAAGGCGAGGCTTATCTTGGATGGAGTCTCATATTTCACCGCCATTACCGTCATTGTCGGCATTGGATTCATATTGAAATGACATGAAAAGAGAAAAAAATTCAATGAAGCCGAGACAAGTCCGACACTATAAAATGACCAAAGCACATACATATTTTGTTGATTGATTTTATTTTTTTACGCCGCGTTGTAAAAAAAAGTAATTTAGAAAATTTGATAATATTTTCCTTTTCTTTAGAAAGGAAAATATTTTTCAATTTGATTTTGAGAAAACTTATGCAATGTTGACTATCTGTTGATACAATATCTCTATTTGATATTTACGCTAGTTGGTGTTGTTCAGCAAAATCCTATGGAGACACAACAAACTATTTTTGTGATTTTTCAGGAGGGAACACTTCTTTGAACAATAAGAAATTGAAAAAATAAAATTTGAAAAAAATCGATTTTTTCCCTTGGAACATTTTTGGGAATTAGAATTTTTTCAGATGGTGAACCTTTTTTTCATCGGGTTTTAACGCCAGATGATACGTAAACGTTTTCGTAGCCAAAAATATCCCCCTATACAAAATTTGAGCTAAATCGGACATGATTTAGGGGTGCTCAAAATTAATCAAAGCTTTATTTATCATTACATTAACAGCTTTCTTGATCTTTACACTTGTGTTTTTAATTCATGCGGTACCGCGTAATAAACCTCATTGTAATAAACATTGCCTAGCAATTTAATAATTTTCTCTGTAAATCTGATCTTAAAAGTTTCCAAAGCTACAAAAAATTCGAAATTTTGAGCACCCCTAAATCATGTCCGATGGAGCTCAAATTTTTTTCAAAGTTTTACGCATTTTTAGTCCTTTGGCATCAAAAAACAAAAAAATTATTTCGTCCTTGTGAGAAAAAAAAAGTTTCTATTAATTTCGAGCAACCTTGAATCGTGTCCGATTTAGCTCAAATTTTACATAGGGGGATATTTTTGGCTACGAAACCGTTTGTGCATCGTCCGGTGTTAAAATTCTGTGAAAACAATTTTCATCACCTGAAAAAAATGAATTTGGTTATATAAGAGAAAAAAAACGATTTTTTTTTTTTTAAATAACATCAGATCTCGACGTTTCATGCATTTTTAAGTCATTGGCATCAAAAACAAAAATTCGATTTTCGACCTAGACTTTGAAAAAATTTCATGGGTAAAAACTTCAAAACTTGGATGAATATTAGGCACCCCTAAATCATTTCCGATTGAGCTCAAATTTTGCGTGGGGTCATATTTTGGAGGTAATGAAACTTGTGAGCAATGTCGTTTTTTGAAATTCGAAAACGTCATTTTCATTGGCACCCTAGTGCCCATCCATATTTTGGTCCAAACTACTTGGAAAAACATGTTTCCAAAACAATTCCAAGAATGCTTACATTCATGTTGCAAGGGATTCTTCTTAATGTATTTGTGGCCACTATAAGCTCCACTGGAACTTATTCCGCAATGACCGTTCCGAAGCCTAATGATTAGGTGGTCCAAATACATTGTGAAGTCATAATACTCGAATTTGCTTCGAAATCGGTCACTCAGCACACAAGAATTATTCACTTGGTTTCTATAACATCAAATTATTCATTTTTTGAGACATAGTCCAGTAAATCCGGAATGCCGGTAACCAGGTATCTAATCCGAATCCGTTCTATTTAACATGGATCAGGTAGAGGACAAATTTCAATCCATAGAAATGGAATCGTCCAAATCGGTTGAAAACTGACAAAGTTATGGTCATACCAAGAACGTTGTGTACCCTGTCGGTAGGTTTATGGCAGTGGTGCTCAGCATTTTGGGCGGTTTTCTTATTAATTTGCTTGTCACACAATGAAATAGAGCTTTCTTCTAACAAGTTAGTACTTGGACGAAAGCTTTCAAATATATCTATCAGCTGAGGGTATTAAAATGAATATTGGTGTCGAAATCACTCCGTGCGACTTGATCAAAATAAAATTACACTGCGGCCCGCGGGCCGCACCTTTGTTTTGCATTGTTCGTTTCATACGGAGTGAATATAACACCAATATCCGTTTTATTACCCTTTTAGCAGATAGATATATTTGAAAGCTTTCGACCAAGTGCCAATTTGTATGGTCGAAGTTCATTTTTATTGAGTGAGAAGCAAACCACTGGTTTATGGGGTAAAAATATTCAGAAACCCCTCCCCAAGCCCCCAAGGATTTACACTGGGTGAGCTGGACTTCGCCCTACGCAATAGCAATTACAGAATCATCTTCCAACCAGCGGAAGGCTCGCCTTCTAAATAGAGGGTATCAAGAAAGAATGAATGGTGGATACCATCTCTAAGCTATCAATGATAGGCTAGTTTGGTGGTCACTATTCCGAAAAGCAACGGTTCTCCCAACGATGCCGGAAGCTACCGACCAATTGCGCTAACCAACGTGTCTGCCAAAGGATACTGAATCCTCGAGCGTAACATCTGCAATTTTCCGCCTCGGTCGCGGTAGCGGTATAGTCCCTTTTTTGTAGCATTAGGGCAGATTTTGGACAAGGCGAGGGAGGCAGATCAACACATTTAGTTGACCATCCTGGTTTGGAAAAGTAAAAGTTCCTTCCGATTTTAGCACGGACCAAAACATCCAAGAAGGTGAAATAGGATACTGAAGATCCCGCTCTATATGGTTGCGATGGAGGAAGTTATCAAAAGTCATTTATATATTGGTGTACATCAGCCGTCATAAATAGGCTTCCAAATCTCAGCTGAACAGTGAGTGCACAAAGTCACGTGGCTTGGACGGCGATTCAACATACGCCGATCTAGCTATGAAGATATCGTTTGTTGAAGAACACCCCCAGTAACATTTTGGTTTCATGCAGATTTTATGGAAGTCATGAAGAGCAAATTATGGTTTTTAAGACCGTTATAAAACCAAAAATGTCACTCGGGTGAAACTCGTTTCGGAAGGAGGCAACGTAGAAAAGCAGTGGAGGGCCTTCGAGTGTGACTTTATCGAAAAAACCTTGATTGATCCACCTAGCGGTGTTTGTGCCTTTCTCGTACATCAGATATACTAAAAACATTGAGTGAGAATTTCTTAGCGTGTTTTTTGCAAAGGTCGTGATAGAACGAGCAAGAACCAGAGCAACCAAATACGAGACCCGTCAACGGGATTCAACTCTAGATAAAAAAGTTAAACAGACGGGTTAAGCGAGCGTGGGTAGTGGTGGAGCATTTCCTGATTTCCCGACACACTGGCCAGTGGCCACCCTTCATATCGTATAACAAACTACAAACAAAATCACATTTATGTCAGTCAAAAATAAAAATCGCATGACATATATCACTTTGTCGGAGATTGAATTTAATGCAACATGTACGATAGTTTTAGCGAAACGACTGTATTAAGAGAGCTTTTGCGCAGAGATTGTATTTAATGCAACATATACGACAGTTTTTGCTGTAGTGAAATTCGTCGCAATTGAGTCAATTAAAACTCGTATCAGCTTCTATATTTTGATATCAGTATGAATGAAAGTTTAATGTTTAATCGTAACACTCTTGAAACCATTTCAGTTTCAAATCTTCAAGCAGATGAAGAAATATAAATTACAAAGTTTACCATGGACAAAAATCCAACCTATTTTAAGATTAACAGATTGGTACAATGGAAGAAAATCCGCCTGCAGATCCAAAGGTCACATGTTCGAGATTTTATGTTGGATTTTTTTTAATGTCAAATCGTAATGCTCTAATACGCCGTTTGGCCGAAATAATTGTTTTACAGACACGGCATTTTCGGGGCAAATGGCTCTTTCTGTCAATCGACCATAGATAGATAGATAGGTAGAATTTTACACCAATGATCTATTCGGTCAAAAGACTTTTCCGGCCAAACAGCATTTTCAACCAAATGACCTGTTAGGGCAAACAATTTTTTCGGCCTAATAACCAGTTCGGCCGAATGTCCCTTTGGCTATATGTCACTTTCGACTAAATGATGTTTTCGGTCAAACCATTTTTTGACCTGATAACCGTTTCAGACATACATTCAATTCGAAAACAGGAATTTGAACAAATGACTTTTCGAAGTGAAGGGCCAGTTGGCCGACGGCCACAAGAACGAAAGGTGTATGAACGAATATTTAATGTGGCTTAACAAACAATTAGGAAAAAAATATCTGGTCAAAAATGTCATTTAACCAAATTGGACATACGGCAGAAAGCGACATATTGCCGAAAAGGACATTTGGCCAAAAAAGTTGTTTGACCGGAAAGGTCATTTGGCCGGAACGGTCATTTGGCAAAACGGGTGGACATTACTCGTTCAGTAATTGACATTTGGCCGTATGACATTTTCGGCCTTATGGCCTATTCTGCCATACGATGTGTTAGGAAAAACGTCTTTTTCGGCCAAATTACCATCCAAATGTCACTTTGACCAAATGAAATTCATTGTCAAGCCGTTTTCGATGTATAATCCTTTCTCCGGCCAAATGCAATTCTACTAGTTGACTTTCGGCTTAACGTGTTATTCGACCAAATGCCTTTCCGTTGAATGATTTTAGGCCGTTTTTTTTCAAATATTTTCCCATGGAATTTCCGAACACTATCTTTAAGACAGTGAAAGTGATCTTTAAGTTTTTCGTGAAAATTGAAAATAATTCACGTAGTAATTCTGAAGAATTTTAGTGGAATTTTTTGTTGAAATCCATATTTTGAACAATCTTCCGGGGAACTCTGAAGAATTTTCCGTGGAAATTTAAAAAAAAATTCGTTGTCGAGAACCATTTTCACCGGATTACTGTTCGACATTCTGGCTATGTGCCCGGCCCACCGCAGTCTTCCGATTTTCGCGGTGTGAACGATGGATGGTTCTCCCAACAGCTGATGCAACTCGTGGTTCATTCGCCTCCTCCACGTACCGTCCGCCATCTGCACTCCATCATAGATGGTACGCAGCACTTTCCTTTCGAAAACTCCAAGTGCGCGTTGGTCCTCCACGAGCATCGTCCAGGTCTCGTGTCCGCAGAAAACTGCCGGTCTAATGAGCGTTTTCTAGATAGTCAGTTTGGTACGGCGGCGAACTCTATTCGATCGGAGCGTCTTGCGGAGTCCAAAGTACGTGCGATTCCCAGCCACTATGCGTCTTCGAATTTCTCTGCTGGTATCGTTATCGGCGGTCACCAGTGAGTCCAAGTACACGAATTCTTCAACCACCTCGATTTCGTCACCACCGATAGAAACTCGTGGTGGGTGGCTTACATTGACCTCTCTTGAGCCTCTTCCTATCATGTAATTCGTCTTCGACGTGTTGATGGCTAGTCCAATCCGTTTAGCCTTTCAAAGTTACGTGCCATGATATCAATGTCGTAGGCGAAATCAAATAACTGGACGGACTTCGTGAAAATCGTACCACTCGTGTCAATACCTGCCCTTCGTATTACTCCCTCCAAAGCGATGTTGAATAGCAGACACGAAAGACCATCGCCTTGCCGTAACCCTCTACGCGTTTCGAAGGGACTCGAGGATGCCCCTGAAACTCGAACTACGCACATCACGCGATCCATTGTCGCCTTGATCAACCGTATCAGTTTATCCGGAAATCCGTTTTCGTGCATTAGCGGATATAGCTGGTCTCGATCGATTGTATCATATGCGGCTTTGAAGTCGATAAATAGATGATGTGTGGGCACGTTGTATTCGCGGCATTTCTGCAATACCTGACGTATGGCGAACACCTGGTCTGTGGTAGAGCGTTCACCCACAAATCCCGCCTGGTACTGCCCCACGAACTCTCTTGCAATTGATGTTAGTCGGCCGCATAACATTTGGGAGAGTACCTTGTAGGCGGCGTTCAGCAATGTGATGGTAGTTGCTACAATCCAGCTTATCGCCCTTTTTGTAGATGGGACACACGACATCTTCCATCCAGTCCTGCTGCAGAACCTCATCCTCCCAAACCTTGGTGATCACCCAGTGCAGCGCTCTAGCTAGTGCCTCACCATCGTGTTTAAACAGCTGTCCTTGTAGTTGGTCAACTCCAGGGGTTTTGTTGTTCTTCAGCCGGCCGATCTCCTCCTGGATTTCCTATAGATTCGGAGCAAGAAGTCGCATGTCCTGCGCGCGTGCTCCTAGGTTCATTACCATACCGCCACCGTTGTCTGCCATACCGCCATTCAGGTGCTCTTCGTAGTGCTGCCGCCCCCTTTGGATCACCTCACGCTCGTTTGTAAGAAGGTTCCCGTTTGTTTTCTTACACATATCGAGCTGTGGCACGTGGCCCTTACGTGAACGGTTTAACTTCTCATAGAACTTTCGTGCGTTATTAGCGCGGTACAGTTCCTCCGTCTCTTCAGTTTTGTCCAGTTCCGCGCCCGTTTATATCGTGCCTCGTTCGCCCTCGTGCGGTGTTGCAGAAATCTCGCCCATGCTGCATTTTTCTCCTCAACTAACTGCTCATATTCGCCGTCATACCAATCGTTTCTCTGATCCGGAGCCACCGTGCCTAGTGCAGCGGTTGCGGTGCTTCTAATGGCGGTTCGAATATCTCTCCAGCCATCTTCAAGAGCTGCTGCGCCTAGCTGCTCTTCCGTTGGGAGTGCCACTTCCAGCTGCTGCGCGTAGTCTTGGGCCAGTCTACCGTCTTGTAGTCGCCCAATGTTTAGCCGCGGCGGACGACTCCGACGCGTGTTGTACACCGTCGAGAGTTTTGAGCGCAGACATACTGCAACGAGGTAGTGGTCGGATTTAATATTCGCACTGCGGTAAGTGCGGACGTTCGTGATGGTGGTGAAGAATTTACCGTCGATTAGAACGTGCTCGATTTGGTTTTTCGTTACTTGATTAGGAGATTTCCATGTGGCCTTGTGGATATTCTTGCGGGGGAAGAAAGTGCTTCGGACTACCATTCCGCGGAAGGCTGCAAAGTTTATGTATCGTTGGCCGTTGTCGTTCGATACGGTATGCAGACTATCCGGTTCGATGACCAGTCTATACATTTCCTCCCTTCCTACCTGAGCGTTCATGTCACCGATGACGATTTTGACGTCCCGCAGAGGGCATCGATCGTATGTCTGCTCCAGCTGTACATAGAACGCTTCTTTCTCGTCGTCGGGTCTCCCTTTGTGTGACGATGCTATAGTTGAAGAAACGGCCTTTTACCCTCTGCTTGCACATCTTTGCGTTGATTGGCTGCCACCCAATCACGCGTTGGCGCATCTTTTCCAGCACTATGAAGCCGGTTCCCAGCTCGTTGGTGGTGCCACAGCTTTGGTAGAAGGTAGCCGCTCGATGCCCGCTTTTCCGCACTTTCTGTCATGTCTAGCAGATTTCCTGCAACGCTACGACGTCGAAGTTGCGGGGATGTAATTCATCGTAGATCATCCTGTCGCAACCTACGAAACCTAGCGACTTGCAGTTCCATGTTCCAAGCTTCCAATCGTGATCCTGTATTCGTCGCCTAGGTCATTGCCGATTGTATCGAGTCGTATTATTTTCTATGTCGTTCGTAATGGTTGTTTTTAAAGACGGCTTATTGGGCCTGCGCAAACCTCCTGTCTCATCGGAGGGCCGTCGTGTCAGGGCTATTTAGCGTCCCACCTAACACCAGGACTAGGCCTTGTGCGCTTTGAGCAGCACACGGTCGCTTTGGCGGAGCCTATTTGCGAATATATGCAGCTTTTTATAGAGGTTTAACAGGGCCCACTGTCAAACCCCACCACATCCTAGGCAAGCCCCACAACTCGCAGATGGCCTGGGGAGGGATCGTCAAGTCCTTGGACATAGTCCCTGCTTCCCCCTGCCCCTGCTACTTTCATTCTACTGCTTGGGGTTATTTTTAGGTTTCTTTTCATCATTGCCATTCGTTTTAATTTCACCTCACAACTTTACTCAAAGCTCATAAAACTGTCGTCAGGATGTTGAATGTTTAAAGAGGTCATCGGGAACATTGAAATAAGGGGTTCTGGAGTGGTTCAGGGAAAGTTCCTCCGTTGTCGGTTTGAAATAGACAAATTAGGAAAACTTGTCAGCGTCTGTCATCGTTGGCATAAAAATGAATTGTTTCTGCATTGAATTGGCACCCGAAGCCTAAGTTGAGAAGCCTTTTTTGGTTTTGGGAAAGCACCATTTAAAACTTGTTGAGGAAAATGACTTAATCCATTCAGACTGAAACATCGCCACAAATACTTCGCACGGTTTAACTTATCCAAAGCACGTGTTATCTGAAATGGTAGGCGGATGCCGTGAATGCGTAGCGAGGCGTGACATACGTATTAAGGGATTGTTATACCACCGTAGAATACGAAAAAATGCATATTTTTAGATTATTTTTACTGAGCAATTGAAATTCTTTTTAAATCGTGTTTTTTTATTATGAATCTGAATTATTATGAAGTACGAAAAAACAATCAAGTTGGACGAATCGAAAATAAAATGGTGACTCGGCACCACTTCTCCGTCGACGTGTTTTTTCGATGGCTCGAAGCATACCTCGAATCAATCTTTATCGATCAACTCCAAAATTTCATAATACAATTGAAAATCGTTATCTGCAACAACGTACGTAGGAAAGGGAAATAGAAGTTCGCCCAGAATGAGACAACTCGGTTTCTAGAAGTCCACACAAAAAAAGGCTAATGAATTGTAGTAACATCAGCAATAACCAACAACGCGAAGCTATTAAGATAAGTCGTGACCATAAAGAAATTCCTTTCCTTATAACTGAGTAATAATCCAGATTGATGCTTCTTTGACGCACCAGTACAGGGAACTATAGACTGCCATGCCACCCAAGAAAAAAACATTGAAAATGAAATGAAATTTCTCACAATAACAAACAATGACTATGATGACATCATCAACGCGGCGCAGCGACTACGGCCCGAACACCGCGCGTTATCGCTAGGGGTACGCTAATTTCGGAAAGTGTTCGCCTGTTGATGGATTTTTATGATCAGCATTATTGACTTTATGGTCTGCTGGGTTCTGTCTGGTAGAAACTCGGCGGTGGTGGACAGCATCGAACCGACAACTAAGCCGCGTTGTGGGGCCTTGTAATTGCCCCATCCAGGCTAAGATGACGTTTTGAGTTGATTTAATTGTTTTCGGGGTGTTGTCGCAGCGCCAGCTGGAGCTGGTGCTGGTGCCACTGACTGCAATGAATGACAAACCATATTGCTCTTTAACGATCATGCCGAGTGATTTTAATTGCAATTTACGATGACAGTGACTGGCTCGAACAAGCATAGGTACCAGCAGATTAAATGAAGAAAACGACGAACTTTTTACGCGTTATTAGGTACAGTGGAAAAGTTTGACTGACTGTCGAAGAGAGCATTATTATGTAGAGACACTTTAAAGAAACGTTGCGTTGGTTCTAGCACTCAGATCAGCTGTTCTGAGTATCGAAGTTTCATTATAATCACAGACATGAAAATAAAGGATCAAATTTGTGTATAATGCGATCTTCAAAGCTTTTGAAAGATCTACCCAAGTTCTTTAATATATTGTTTAAAGCAATGAATTTTCAAATGTGTGCCTTTACAGCTCAATTCCATGACAAACCCAGACCAGATGGATATCACAACAACGGCGGTTGCTTGCTCGCGCAAATGTTCAACACATGTCGGGCAGTTGGCACCTCGATTGCGCCCCGTAGCATCGTAAATTAGTATATTTTCTTTCTTTTGCAACACTAGCGACTGCCTGACTGACTATAGATACGGTATGGTTTATTGCCCATTCGAAACAGTAGCGAAATGCTGCTGCTGTAACAAAACACCTCGGGCGATCGATAAACTTCACAGCATTTTACCTAACCTAGGACAACTTTAACTACCCCCGGTTAGACAGACCGACGACGACGCATTGGAAATTGGAATAACCAATAACGTAGAGGTGGGTGCGCGCATCGGTAAGGCTTCTCGCTTTGCTGCCGCATTCAAGAAAGTAAGTGCAACAGTAGCTGGCGGTTTTACTTATGCTTAATGCAGGAATGTGTTCGTTGCTTGTCATCGTTGCAAAACGTCCCCCAAACCGATGACGACATCCATCGCTCAAAGACTCGAAACAAGAATGACTGGAATAATGGAACAGAGGTGGCTGCATAGCCGCACACAGCAGTTGGCGGCAGACGTCGAGTCTGGGGGACTGTTTCGGTTTGTCCGTGGGGCTCTGCCATTGCTTCACTTACTGGTTGGTGGCGACATTCGGGTGCAACAAGTCGCAGATTTTATTACCCGTCACGAGATGGAGAATCGTGTTCATGCGCATGTGGTCAACCCATGATTGCTGCATCAGGGTCCTTCATTGTTCAGCAGACAAGAAAATCAACTCACCTGGAAAGAAAGAAAAATAAATAAACGTGTGAATAAAACGATGCTTACGTTACGTTCTGTGAAATTTTGCTGCATTTTGAATGTTAGTTTCAGGACTATTGTCTTGGTCGGATTAGTTTAGGTTTAACGAAAATATAGATAAGAGAAATGCGTTGGTACGATAATAAAGACAATGTTGTTTACTAGAAGAATATTTTTTATAATTATGTACTACTATCGATGAGAATCAATTATCCAGTCCCAAAAAACATATGCCACTAAGTTCAATTCACTTGCTGAGATATAAATTCATATTTTTCGTCGGACGTACTTAATCAAACGTTGCTCTTTTCAAAGCGAAACTGATAAGACGATTTTGCTTTGTTTACACGTTGTTTGCCCTTCGTATACAAGATAAGACGAACCAAATGACTGATTGTATTACATGGCTTTGCTTTTGTGGCTCGAGATAAACATTTTGTACAAATAATAAAACAGTACCCAAATAACAAGCAGACATTGCCTCACAAGGAAAAACATACAACCGGATTTAAAAAAAAACAACACAAAGTTGCACAAGCAGCAATCGTGGTAAGCAACAAAATTGTACCAAAGTTCGAGTGCAGTTAACGTTCCGCGCTCATTAAACCGTCAGCTTCCCATCAATTCGCGGTTTATGTCCGGAGGAAATCCCCATCCTTTCTCTAGACATCCAAGCTGGTTGAAAACGGCAAGTAAAACAGGCCGGCAAACCGCGTCAAACCAGTTTGATCCGTTTGGCCGTAGGAACCAAAAGCCAGCTTCTCAGCCAACAGAAGGGAAACCGAATTACAGTTTGCTGCCATTTATCCTGCCAGATTGATTATGATGATTTGCGATGAGCAATGGGGTCATCCGCGAATTGCGTTGGGGATGGTTTTTGTTGATATTTGAATGATGTGCAGCTCTTGCCGTTCTTTCGCTAAATGGACGCGTTGACTAATCGATTCGATAGAGATGCGCAAGGGATGAACTGCGAAACTATTTTAAGACGCAAGTTAACTTAATAGTAGGAGTTTTGAACATCGCTATACATTATTTGTAAATATTTTTTAATAATTTTTCAATATAGAAGAATAAATAGGATTTTTTACTGTCTAAGGCGAGTTTAGTACTTTCCATTTAATTCCACAACGTTTTGATATGTTTACAGATACGTATTTCGACCTCAACTGTGAGGTCGTCTTCAGTGTCTCGTACTTGACTTGACTAAGTCGAGTCAAGTACGAGACACTGAAGACGGCCTCACAGTTGAGGTCGAATTCCGTATATGTAAACATAACAAAACGTAGTGGAATTAAATGAAAAGTACTAAACTCGTTTTAGACAGTTGAAGACATTCCACTAAAAGAGCCCAAATAATTTTTCTAAGGATTTTTGGAAATATTTTATTATTAGAACACCTTATACATTGACGATTGAGTAAGTTCGATAAAAGGAAACACAAACTGAAATAATAACATATCGGAGGGCAAATATCGGGTTGGAGCCAAAAAATACATACCGTTTTGACTCAAATCCCGAACACTCAATACAAGGAGATTTATCTGAAGTATTCCGTTATAATTGTATAAATGGACGAATTATCTCGGGAGGCGTACAGATCAAGGACATAACAATTGCCCAACAGTTAGATTAGAGCATTTTAGCAGTTCGAAATTTAAGAGAAAAAAATACTGTGCGTGTTCGGCATTTGAGACGAAGTTTGGCATAATCAAATCATCAAGCATCAGTCTTGGTAGAATCATACTCAAATCTACGCGAGCTAACTCGCTTACGATTCTGTAGAGGGAGCATCGCGCTTAAGTTTGTCGGACAGAATCGCATCGCTTCGCTCACTCACCGAAAAATGATTTCGCTCTTAAAAGCGTCAAAACGCAATCGAGGTGTAAAAAGTTAATGAAGTACACGTAAAAATCATGCAATGAGGCAAATCGCGATTCGAATCATGAACGATTCTCTGGGCCATGACTCTGATGGGATTTGACTCACGCATGATTTGAATCGCCTATGAGATTTGAGAATTTGAGATTTTTTTCCTATGAGACGAGCCAGCCTTGGGCTGAAAGTCTCTTTAATAAAGATATGAAAAAAAAAGAATTTGAGATTTTACCAACACTGGTTTTAAGCATTGATTGTTACAATCAATAAAATTTTATTATCAAGCACTTATATAGAAGTTCCATTCTTGCGCTAACCGATGGAAACATTTGATCTATTAAAATATTTTAATTCATATGCCATAAAGACTGCCAAAGTGAAAAATGTGCTCAAGTGTTCGAAATATTAATCAAAACGATACAAATTGCTTACTTGGAGGCTGTGGGTTGGATGGTATCGGCATCGCCGGCATAGATTTCTGCGACTCGCAAAGCCTGCCAACTCATTTGAGGCCGATTTTAATTATAAGCAACTCAGCAATTAACGGAAAAATTTGGAAATATGTAAGTGAAAACTGTTGTGGTTTTCTTATCAGCTGGAACGCGGATGAACCAATTAACCGAATCTCAGACGTGTCGAAGCTTCGAGGCGTTTGAACTAGAACCGACAGATTGTTCTAAAAACAGCAGAGACCACACGACACCGCGTCAACCAACGCCAAAAACCCGACGAGAGCACGCGAAACATATGTTCGTTGTCACGGATGAGAGAGCGGTTTGCAGGAAGACTTTGGTTTCGCACAAAACGGCAAGAAGGCAGCGGTGACGGCACGCGAACTTCGGCGGAATCTCGCGCGAACCAGAAGCCTACACGGACGGATTGTTTTTAAAGTAAAAGTTTTTTCACAAACTCACCAATACCTGGTCGCCGAATTGTTGGCCGTTCGTCGTCGTCGTCGTCGCTCGTCGCGTGTTTGCCCGGCCCGGCGATTCTCTCGAGTTGAATGTTCAATACGGACGAGTGGACCACGACGCTATGCAAAAGCAGTGCAGCGGCAGCGCGGCGGCAATACAACACACAGAGCTCAAGAGCTCCACCAACATTCAAACACAACGCACGTTACCTAGCTGTGGATGATGATGGAGGAGCAAAGTAACGAACAGCTGGTTGCTGTGGAGGCGATGCATAGGGTGGCTCTCAAGATGTAGATTTAGCATCGGCGCTTTCTAATCAAATGATACAATGTTCTATGATTGATGAAACTTTTCAATTCCTTATTACATGAAGCAAACAATACTAATGGTTGCTCAAGAACTGCTACAATAATAATATTTACCAATAAAACAAAGTTGACATTTGTACGACCGCGCATCACTTAAGATTAGACAGCCCAATTTTTGCTAACTCATATTCGTTTTCTTCTTATTTTTATAAGAAAAAATGTTATAATGAAATCGGAATGCTTTGAAAATCAGAACTCAATCATTTCGATAGAATGGTTTTTTGTACAATTTGCAAAATTTTGACACTCTTTATATAAAACAGTTGTAAAAAAAATTAGAGATCATTCCGAATAACCGATATGTTTTCTAGAAAAATTGTGGACGTAAAAAATGTATCATAAAATTGATCAATTTTTTGTGAGAGAAAGTTCGCCGGGTCAGCTAGTATATAATATTTATCAAAGCTTTGTACGATATACGATTTTCAACGAATACAGGCATCTGACTCAGGGCGATGGCATGCTGACGCGTCTAGCGATGCGGAGCGTTGATATTCGACTTTACGAGTGCTTATGTTCGAATAGCCGATCTCCTACCTTTCTCACCTGCTGAGTCTCCTGCGCCAGAAGGATCCCTCTCTATTGAAGGGGACGGATTATGCGCGTTGCGGAGTCCGTCTTCCTACAGTGGCCAAGATCCACTGGCATGGATCGAGGAGCTGGCACTCCTCCATAGCCAATATATGTAAATCACTGCATCGAGAGACGCCTCAAGAGAGGAGACAATACGGACGCTCTTCGTAGGTCAGTGGATGATTTGCTTAAAACGGAATACAGGATACAAGAACATTGCTTCACGGAAGGCTCTGTTTCGAGGCAAGGGGTCGGCTTAGGAGTCGCAGGAAGTAAACTAACAGTGACAAAGAGTCTTCCCAATCAATGCAGCATTTTTTCGGCCGAAACCGCTGTTCTGCTTATCGCTGCCACTACACCCTCCGTCAAACCTATCATAATCCTGACTGACTCCGCCAGTTCCATCGCTGCGCCTCAAAGCGATCACCCAAGAAACCCATGGATTTAGGACATTCTCGTCAATGTACAACAATCGACAACCTTCGCGATCCCGGGACATTGTGGAGTGCTGGTGTCGGTCATCAAGGCCGGCGTTTCACCACTTTGGTTCCACTGACTGGCGCCAAAACCTGGACTGAAAGAGCAATACGTAACTTCT